>NC_066600.1:2322500-2360000 GCF_905475345.1 Vespula vulgaris | reverse complement strand
AAAAATACTGACAATGTATTATCGAACGAAATAAATAATGAAATAATAATAATAATAAAAATAATAAAAATAATGAAGACGATGATGATGAGAAGGATGCAAATACTATAAGATCTGTTGTTGTCTGTTTCCCCTCATCTTTTCCCTTCCCTCTCCTCTCTTCCCTTTTGACTAATAGATCTCAGCAGCAGTCACGACACAATCATACACAGACTACTGTTACTAACTTCATATCAATCCAAAGGATCTCGGGTGCCTCTAGCGAAGCACTCGTAACCAGTAGTGATAAATGATGCGAGACTTCTACCGACGATTGAGATTAATTTCATGTATATATATATATATATATATATATATATATATATATATATATATATATATACACACATGAAATTTTACCATCTTTTACAACTATCAATACACACAGACATACACAAGATTCAATTCAGCTGATCAAAACTTTCAAAATTATATAATCTCGATTCTAAGTCCTTCCACCCCTTCTCCCCCCCTCTCTCTCTCTCTTTCTATCTCTCACTATCCTAAAATTTACCGATAATTCGTTGAAATCGATGTAAGAGAAGAGATGACTCCGATAGAAGAGAGAAGAACACGGTTGCCCTTCCTTCGTTTCTGTTATAGTCGAAGCAGCTAATTATGTATCCCCTGCGGGACCCCCCGCAGACAGGAAATGAGGCTCCCCTGAGTTCTCCTATCCGTTCCATATAATACCTATACAGAGAGCCTATATAAACGTACCTACGTCTTCTCGTATGCCTTGCGTTACTCTCGAAAATGTTCAAGATGGAGAAAGACAGTGAAAATACATATACACGTGTACACACGCGTTCATACATATACATATACCTAGACACAGTCGGATTAAGTTAGCCTTGGGATCAAGATACAACGACGAACGAAAACGAGGTAGGACGACGACGACGACGACGACGATAACCTCTGACTTTATGCCTAACAGAGAGAAAGAGAGAGAGAGAGAGAGAGAGAACAGCGGTTTAATTAGACGACGCCCGAGATTCGCCTAGAAATGTTGATTGAACTAAATTGTTTTCCTCTGGGGTGCCTACCACCTCCTCTTCGTGCTTCTTCTTCTTCTTCTTCTTCTTCTTCTGCTTCTCCTTCTCCTTCTTCTTCTTCTTCTTCTTCTTCTTCTTCTTCTTCTTCTTCTTCTTAATCGAACCCAACCTGAACCCTCTCTCTACCTCATTGGTTTCTCCTCTTCCTCCTCTTACCACTTGTCCTTCTGTTTTTGTTCTTGGTACGGAGAGTTCATTGGGGTGCTAAGGAGACAATGCTGATCAGTCGTCGAGATAACTGGCTGTTTAGGCAAACGACTTTCTGGGGTAGCTACCGTCAGCACGTTGGTATACTGCCCATGGAGAATGGATTCTTATAATACAGGGTGTCTAGAAAGTAACTAACTCAACTCGTTACGATTACCCTTTAACTTGGAATATTTATACTGTAGACAATATCGTGTGTATATAGAATTGATTTTTCACAAAACTAATATATATATATATATATATATATATATATATAATATACACATATATATAAGTATACATATACTTATATGTACACACACACATTTATATATATATATAAATTTATTTTTAAATCGTCGTACCAATGTGAACTTTGATTCCATCACACCAAACTCTCCTTCTGTAAATATACAAAAACAAGGAGAACGTGAAGCGTACACGCGATTATCATACTACGTAATTATAGTCCGCAATGACAGGTATCGGCAGGAGCTATAATCATTCCGTCAACGGGAGTCGCCGTTTCGAAACGCGTGCCTCCGGTAGCTCGACACAAAAGACGGTTAGGTAAAGGTGAGAACAGGTGTAGTGTTTGCGGGTTCGAGGGGGACTCGAGGTAAGAGTAGAAGGGCCAAAGCCGCCGTTACTAAATATGTTTGCGCGACCACGTTGTAAGCCACAAGCCGAGTCAATCGTTTTACTTGTCCTTTCATTCTCTTCTTATTTTATTTATTTCCTCTTTATGCATTTTCTTTTCGTTTCTTTTCTCTTCTTTCTTCGTTTCTTTCTTTCCTTTTCTTTTTTAGCTCCAAAACATCTTTCTTCTCTTGTCTTGTTACGAGTAAAAATTATGGTTTGTCAACGAGATTATTTAATATACACATATATACGATATGGGTACGATTAAAAAATTAAAAGTATTTCATCTTTTGTAAATGACTTATCTAACATCAGGATATATATATATATATATATATATATATGCTTCATTATTATTATGATTATATAAACTTGACACTGATAATAACTAACGATTGTCTTATAAAATTGAATAATGAAATATTAATATGATCTAGGAAAGATGCATTCCATTTTTCACACCTTCTATCCCTCGACGACTACCCTCATTCTCTCTCTCTCTCTCTCTCTCTCTCTCTCTCTCTCTCTCTCTCTGTCTCTCTCTCTTTCATCTTCCATCCATGAGAGTATCTCCTTATAGTCATAGGAAAGTTCTCGACGAGCACGATACGTTAAGCATTATGGTTAACATGGAGTGTTTCTAAAATGGCAGTGCTAAACGTCATATATCAGGAATGACGTTGGAAGGAAGAACCCAACAGGGATCTGAATTATAAAACACCATCACTCTTATCTACTTCGATATACGACGATCTATCGATAAAACGAGTTCAACGTGAAAATTATTTTTAATATTTTAATATAACAACAGATAGTATTATTCGTTCGAATTAATTAATAGCACCAGTGTATATTTTCTTTTTCTCTTTTTTATAAAATTGTGTGAAAAGAATCATCCGGCTTCTTTCTATTTAAATTATATATAAATAAATAGTACATTGCATTTTCAAAATGTTTTGGATATTTAAAAGTGCAAGAGAGTACAAGTCACCGTTTCAACTAAGTTATGGTTGCTCTAAGTAAGTATCAAGCATCCTACATGAGATCCTACATCCCAAGCTTATGAGATACACGAAAATGTATCTAGGAGAAAGCCCTTGAATTATGAAACATTCTCGTTTCAGCTTCCTGCTCTCTCTCTCTCTCTCCCTCCTTCTCTCTCTCTATGCCGTTTGTGGTCCTAAAATAATCGACGTTTCTCATCCCTTGCTCTAAATACATCCTAGAAACTGAGATACCATAGTCCGACAGGAACTAAAGCTAATCTAAACGGAAGGTAGCTTAAAAAATTTCGGAATATATCCCTATGATGCATTAATTAAACTTACATTTCCCTAAAGCAATTAAAATTAATTCAAATAAAATCGATTAATTAATTATACATCCTTTTTTTTCTTTTCTCTTTTTCTACTTACAATATCTCACATTGTTCTAAACAATAAGATATCAATAAAAAAGAAAGTAAAAAATAAAGCCTAGTCATAGAATTTTCGATCGTCGAAATCACAATATTTCTGGATGTATCCCCTCCATCTTATTCTACCCCTACCCCCTAACATCATAGAAAACTCCAAAAGCATTTTTCAATTTCACGAAACTTTACGATAGAAATCTTCCCCATGAGAAAGGACTGAGGTGAATGCTTTTGACGATGGGTACCAAGGAAAAAAAGAAAAAAGAAAAAGAAGAAAAAGGGAGAGTTAAGAATGGTGGGGTACAAAATAAGAAGAAAAAAAAAAGAAGCTGGATGTTCGGCCGGTTCGCGAAACATTTGTACATAAATCTGAAAATTATGACTCGTTCGTTCTCTCTCTTTTTTTCTCTCTTCTCTCTTTTCTCTCAGACAAGGCATATGCCTGGCAACGCGTAACGGAGAGATAACCGAAGGGCAACCCCTCGTAAACGCAACCGCACGCACGTGCGCGTATATAAAGTGCAGCTATGTATTTTTTCTCTCTTTCTCTCTTTCTCTCTCATTCTTGCACAGTATAAATCAGAATCAAAGGGAAAATAAAAATCACTTTTTCTTTCCCATTCTCACTGCGGATGATTCGATTAAGGGCTATCGATGGTCGTTACGGGACCCGTCACTATTCTTTCTGTCTTTTTTTTTTGAACTAGGAAAAGAGAGAGAGAGAGAGAGGGAAAGTGAGATAGCGAGAGAGGAAGAAGATCGAAGCTTATCGCGGTTTTTCGATGGAGTCGATCCCGCACCAGGGATAAGCGAGAATCGCCATACTTTTCTTTTACCCTATGTCTCTCTTTTTCTTTCCTATATTTCCCTCGTCGATATTTTTTTTCTCCCTCCGTACATACTTTCAAAGCTTTTCGTTCTTTCTCTCTTTCTCTCATCCTTATTCACTTTCTATAATCTATGATTTTCAAAACTCTATACTTTACGTACCACATATGTAATTTATAATTATTATCAGAGAGACGTATCAAATAATGAAAAAGAAAACATGTAAAATTTTCTATTGAACGACGAAGAAAGAACATCTTATATATATATACATACATACAAACATATGTATGTGTGTATATGTGTGTATGTGTAGTATATATATACACATATATACTTATAAATAATTCCATTTCGATTTAACCCCTTTACTATTTCAGCCTCGGGGGTTGGAGAATGTAGAGTAGGAAAGTGAGAGAGAGCGAGAGAGAGAAAGAGAGAGAGAGAGTGAGAGAGAGAGAGAGAGAATCGAAGAAGGTCGACAGCGATAAGTCTCTCCCAGTTCGATCTCTCTTCTCTCTCTTTCTCTCTCTTTCTCTTCCTGGCTGGCTTTTCCCAAACGCCTCGATGCTCAGCCGGCAGGCAAAACGCAAATAAACTCAGGATCTCCCTCGTATTTCCAAGCCGTTCTAGCTCACCGTCCAGGCACGGCACAGCAGCCCTCTCTTGCCGGAGGCTAGATCGAAGAAAAATATGCTAAAGGAGTGAGTGAGAGAGAGAAAGAGAAAGAGAGAGGGAGAGGGAGAGAGAGACAGAGAGAGAGAGAGTTTCGTTTTTTATTTAGAAAAGAATCGTTCATTCGCGTGGAACGATCGATGTTCCGACCTTGTTTCGATCGTTTTCCTCTAATTCCCGTATATCTAATTAAAAAAAAAAAAAAAAAAAAAAAGAAGTTATCACTTCCCCTTACGTAATTAATAATAAACAATTTACTGCGACTACGTGAGAGCTTGTATATTTTTCTTCTTCCATCGTTTTCTTTTCCTCTTCTTCTCTTTTCTTTTTCTTCTTCTTCTTCTTCTTCTTCTTCTTTCTTTTTTTTTTGATTGAAGAGAAAAGAAAAAGAAGAAAAAAATTAAAGGAGAAGAAGAAAGAAGATAGGTGTTAAAAATCGTCGCATGGAATGGATCGCGAAAAGAAATATGCTTGTGCCGAATAAAAATGCGTTGAGTAAACTTTACGTATTTTCCATCCTTCCAAGAGAAGGAACGAGTCGGTGAATGAGAGAGAGAGAGAGAGAGAAAGAGAGCACGCGTGCGAAAATATACGCGTAAAAGGGCTCTTATCGGGTTTGCGCAAGAATAGGATTCGACGACGCTTCCGAAAGCCATAGCCGAAACGGTAACTGCCACCCTTCGACTGATCGAACTTATTTTCTTCCTTCGACACGGTGACTCTTGCAGTTCCAAAGTCCTCCACCCACCACCCACCATCACGACCACCAACCACCCTTCCCACTCTATCCAGCCCTTCTTTTTTTTCCACGTCGTACGACTCGCGTCGATAATATTTGACTGAAAGGGCGTTTCTACGAGAGTCAGAGGTAGGAGGGTCTCGTGCTATTTTTCTGGAAAATTGAATAGACAAAATCGAACGTTCTTGCTTTCAGCCATTTTTCTTCTTTCTTTCTTTTCTTTTTTCTCTTCGTACTTGAAATACTTTTTCGAATGCCCATGAAACTCGTTCCAATCGCAAGTGATTTTTCTATCGAGAACGTATTAAGACACGTATAAAAAAAAAAGAAAAAAAATAATAATAATCTATAATCTGACTTATACGATTTGATGAAAAGAAAAAATTATATTAATCTGTACTCTCAATAACAACAATAATAATTTATAGCATGAGTCGTTTGATTTGACAATGAAAAATGATAATTATTACAAAAATGTTATCATATAATTTTTTCATTAAAATCCTTTTACACATTGACATTAAATTAAATAGCTACGGTATGAACTTTGAAGTAGTTCGATTCTCGATGAACATCGATAGCGACTTGAACGCTTAACAGAAGAGATTCTCTCTCTCTCTCTTTCTTTCTCATCGGAGGAAAGGACGTGCGAGGCAATTAATTGCTTGGTGCGAAACGAGACGAGACGGTATTTCGTTTCGAGTTACCCCTTCTCTCTCATACACATACCACCCATCTTCCCGCGTTTTCTCGTCGACCTACGCTTAATTTCTAACCCTTTGCACGCTCTCGAGTGAGAGAGGGAAGGTAGGAACGCGGGAGAGTATATTAAGCGACACTCGGAATTACAAATAACAAATTGCAATTTGATTCTCCGCTCTGACTCGTACGGAGAGTTACGGGGTTGGTTGGTGTTCGTCGAGCTGCCGAGGGCGCAATTTATCATTAGTGACGACAATTTGGTGACGGCCTTTCTGACTCTCGCTTTCTCTCTCTCTCTCTTTCTCTCTCTCTCTTTCTCTCTCTCTCTTTTTCTCTCTCTCTATCTATCTATCTATTTCTCATTCGAAAGGGAAACGAAACGTTTTACCCTCGAGCTGCCATCGAGAAACCGATCTCACGCTTCTTCAAACGCGAAAAAAAAGAAAAAAAAAAAAACAGAATAAAAAAAAGAACTGCGAAACTCAATACATCGTTATCTCTCTTCTTAAAAAATTCTCTATCGATAAGAAACATTCTATCGAAAGAAAAAAAGAAATCAAGAATAAAAAAAATTGATGCTCCCACGACGGCAAATTTCGAGAAATTTACAATATTTTAAATGGATCTCGAGCTGTTACAAAGTTGAGTCCTCGAATAAAAGAGGATCTGGTTGATAGAAAGAGAAAGAGATGGAGAGTGATGCGAAGGGTGAAGAAAGTCGAAGGTTTGCAATGGAGAAGAAGGATAGGGTAGGGTAGGGTAGGGTAGGGTAGCTAGGTAGGTGGGATGATGATGATGGTGGTGGTGGTGGTGGTGATGGTGGTGGTGGTGATACTGGTGATGGTGATGGTGGTGGTGCTCGGGCGTATAGCATAGAGGGAGAAGAACGGTTTATATGGCTAAAGGCGCATCCCTCGAGCCGTATCGATCGTTGACTTTAAAATTCAAAGAGACCGACAATAGCTTCCCTTTCCGGCAGGGCCTCTGTACTACAATATCATATTCCGTTCCTTTCGTTTCATTGTCTGGTAAAGCCTGCGCTAATAATAAAAGATTGCTACCCTGGAAGCTATGCTTGGAAGAGAGTTAGAAGAAGAAGAAGAAGAAGAAGAAGAAGAAGAAGAAGAGAAGAGGAGGAAAACGACGAAAAGAAGAGAGAGAAAGAATGAAAGATAGAGATAAAAAGAGAAAGAGAGAAAGAGAAAGAAAGAGAGTAAGAAAAAGAGAGAATGAGAATGTAACGGCAAAAGTAAGGGCCAAGCTCGGAAAAGTCTTCCCAACTTTGGTAGTACATCATCCAGATAGCCAGGCCCATAATGCTACACTGAAAAGTTCCTCGAATTCTGTTCCCGCGAATTTAATATTCCGCGCACGGCACTCCCATTGTGTTCACGCGCTTCTTCTTCTTCTTCTTCTTCTTCTTTTCTTCTTTTCTTCTTTTCTTCTTCTCTTCTTCTCCTTTTTCTCTTTCTTTCTCTTTCTTTCTTTTCTTTTTTATTTCTTATTTTCTTTTTTGCTTTCTCTTTCTCTTTCTCTTTTTTTCTTCTTTTTTTTTCCTCGAAGATCTATCACTTTCGAAAGAAAATCTTCGTCAAATCGATCGGCGATCACGATTTTTTTTATTTGCTTACCTAATATGATATAGATAATAAAACGTGTAAATTATTTCATACTGATTCTTTCTTCCTCTTCTTCCTTTTCTTTTTCTTTTTTCGTTGAAATCTCCAACAAGAAAAAAGACGAAGGAAAAGTGACGAGCTATATGTTCTTCTGGCAGGAGCAACAATATACCCCGTTCAAATTACGTAGGTAACGAGAACGAAGAGCAAGACATTCGTTTGCGGTAAGGGAGATGCTGATATCGTCGAGTTTAGGGGAAGAACGCAATACAATGGACGATCGTATTAAATCATAAATGTAAACGAAGATGGCAATGTATTGGGGAGAGAAAGAGAAAGAAAGAGAGAGAGAGAGAGAGAGACAAAGATAAAAAGAGAGATAGAATTAATGGAAAAAGGAACTACGTACATATGTACACAAAGCGTCCTTAATAAATCATCAATTTGTAAAACTTCTTTCAAAACTCAAATTCAATTTATGAATATTCGTAAAATGTAAGGAAAAATTAATTTACAAAGAAAAATCAGTTTGATAAAATTATACGATATTTATGCGAAAAGAGAAGATATATATATTTTTTAGAGAAGTTAACATAATAAAGAAAATTCTAAACGTTATCAAAGACTTAGAAACTCGTCTTTAATTTCGTGCTTCTTATGAGAAGACGTCTTCTCAATCGGACTCATTCCTTTTCCCTTTACCACGCGGGGAACCACGGGGAGGATCAAACGTTGAGCATCAAAAGGAAAGTATTACGGATGAAAAGAAAGGAAGGATCGTCCGTAGTAATTCCTGAATTGTTCGATATAAATCTAGATATTTAATATCCTTCGAGTTCAATATTAGAACAAAATTAATAACTTTATAATCGATGAGTCAGTTTTCATTTAATGAACAATGAATTCTTTCTAAGAATGAAAATCTTTCACTGTGCGTATTAAAATAAATAATGGAAGAAAAAAAGAAAATTCTATCACGTCGATAAATGTGTAATACGCATATTCATTTCATTATCATAAAATAATTATTTACATTATATATATATAGATATATAATTCTTTTCATATAGAGTATATAATTTTATGTATAATTTATCTATCGAATGATCTTATGGAATAATTAGTACTTTTATAAAATCGTAAACGAAACGGAGGGTGCAAGGAAAGAGGAGAGGAGGAGAATGCACCTGAGTCAAAATTAAATGTTTCCGTCAAGAGAAAGAGAAAGAGAGAAAGAGAGAGAAAGAGAAAGAGAGAGAGAGAGAGAGAGAGAGAGGGAGAGGGAGAGGGAGAGACACAAAATGAAATATTTAGCGATCTCTCTGGGGGTTCGTCCCTGCAAAACTCGAAGGTTCTCTCTTTGTCGGCGAGGATATAAACATAGGAACGAAATGGAATGTGGTAACCCCTTTCCTGCCGCGTATTCCGTATGCCTGTTGTTTTATTATCGTGACGTCGAACGCAGTTATCGAAAATTTCTACCCTTGCTCTTGTGTCCTACTTTCTATAGGAAAAGGGGGACACGATTAATACAATTTCCAAATTTTGAAATTAATAAAAGGAAAAAACAAGAAAGAAAAAGGGAGGGAGAAAAAGAAAATGTAAAAGTAAAACACCGAGTGTGCAGCAACCGTTAAAGCGAGTTGTCAAAAATAATTGATAGTATTTAAAAATTGAAAAGCTGAGGATATATATCGATGACGAAGGTTTTTTTTTCGTTTGAAAGAAGAAAAAAGAAAAGGAAAGGAAAGGGGGAAAAAAAAGGAATAACGAGTCATTCGAAAGGTTGGATAAAGTCTTGTGAAAATTGACGAGGTTCGCGTGGTACGAGTTAGATTGATCGCTCGAGTGTTTTGAGGAAAAGGCGTACGTGAAAAAGAAAAGGAAAGAGGAAGAGGGAAAGAGGAAAAGAGAAAGAGAGAAAGATCGCGTTGAATGGACCGGATTGAAACGTCGAAGAGTGAATAGAGGTCTGAAAGAAATACATTAGCGCAATGTGAAGGGTAATTTGAAAAATAAACTGGAGTAATCGAACGGCAGAATAGAAACGAAAGAACGTTTTCTACTACTCGATCATATTTCCTTAAAAAAAAACATCCACGCTTATAGAAAAAAAATTAAAAAGTTATTAATCATTTAAGGAATGAATCAACGTTTTTTAGAGATTTGAAATATTCTCGGAAAATCTCAAAGTCCGTCCCATCGAAATAGTATTATAATAATTTAAACCACTTATACTCTCGTATCTATTAGAAAAAAATATATATATAATTTTTTTTCTGTTTAAAATAACTTACAAGAACGTTTCATGGCGATTGTACAAAAAAAAAGAAGAAGCCAAAGAGAGAGAAAAAAGGAAAGAGAGACAGATTAAAATTTAAATAACATTATTTGACGATAAAGGCGCGAAGAAAGATATCTCTCTAATCGAGTTCTCGTCTTCTATACGTAGGATTAGAAAATGAACGTGTATTCTGTGCAAAAAGCAGGTGCATTACTCGCTCGCAAATGCTTTACGACGATTTTATTGTCGGCCCCCGGTGTTCAGCGGTCGTATTTAACGTTTTATCCCACAGCGTCCATTCTATCCTCTCTTTCTCTACTCTATGGCACCCTCTTGCAAAAGGGTTACGATTATATTTTTCAACTATACGATCTACAGAGAAAGAGAAAGACAGAAAAAAAAGAGAAACAGAGAGAGAGAGAGAGAGAGAGAAAGACAGATAGAGAGAAAGAGAGATAGAAGGCTCTTCGAATCGTTTCATAAAAGTCGTCTGGCACATTCGTTCTCCTAGATTATTGCACCGACGAGAACGAGATATATATTTTATTTATTATTTCACTTTTAAGGCGAGCCTATGCTTGGCATCTTCGGGACAACGTCCAGCATCAAGGGATTAAAGATGGAGAAGCATAAAGTACGAAGAGAGGAACATTCTTTCTTTCTTTCTCTCTCTCTTTCCTTCTCCCTTTCTCTCTTCCTTTCTTTCTTCTTCGACTTCTCGAGTCGGCAAGATCGAAGATGGGAACATAGCTAGTCGGCAACACTTTGCTACTTTATTTCGCGCAAAACCGCTCGCACGCGTGCTTTAATTAAACGAGCACGCTCTAACCCTCGTAAAATCGTCTTACACCGCTTTCCGCGGACCTTATTTCGCCTTTAAAACCTTGCCGCGAGAATATTTTATCGCCCACCACAACTCGCGAATATGCTTTCTCAGAGGAAAGAGAAAAAAAAAAGATAATTCTGAGAGAATACACATACATAACTTTGCCAGAAGAGATACGCTATCTTAGAAAAAAAAGTTTGAGAAAATAACAAGCGCGAATAACAAGGTCGAAGAAAGACAAAAAAAAAAGAAAGGAAGAAAGAAAAAAATTATTATCGCTATTATCGCTGTGAAAATCTTATCTTTCCTTTCGAAACTTATGTAATATAATTAGTAAGTACGAATAAGTATCAAGTATAATTAATTATATACTACATACGATATAATATAATTAATAAATATTAATAAATAATAAATATAAATATTAAATGTAACTGATAATTGTATTCGATATAATTAATACGTATTAATAAATATTAAATTCTTTTTTTGTTTTCTTTTTCCCTTTTTTTTTTCTATGAAATCAAAGTACCTTTCGCACTCGTAAATCTAATAAACTCTTTTACTAGGGATTATACTAGAGATCATGAAAATCAATTTGGCATAAATGGCATAACGCTGATCAATAGAATAACTTTTTAGTTTTTATCGCTTTAGTTTATCCTAAACGTAAGAACAATTCGAGTATCAATTTTACACACATACATACATATATATCGTACCAAGCATCGAAAGAAAATATAAATGAAAAACCTATGTCCCATTGAAAGTTTATATAGAGCTATTGATCGATTAATTGAGAAACGATTTTCAAGAATTATCACTGGGTCCTTCTACATAATTTTCATTAGTTATGAACCATTAAGTTCATTCACGTTTCATTCATGTTTCGTTCCATTTCATGGGATAATAAATAACATATTATTCATGCGGAAGAACGAAAACGAGACTTCATTGTGTCTTGTAATCGAAAAACTCAAGTTTCAAAAACGACAAACAAATTATTACTGCGTTACTTGTTCTAACGAAACTGCAATGTACAAACTGTCGGAATAATATAAGATATATAATATATACAATTCTATAATATATACCTATATATACTTTTTAAATCCCACCACATCAACATCATAAATAAAACATTACAACAATAAAAGTTATATAAAATCTGATGGATAAGATAGATCGTGAAGGTTATAGTGGTAAGTTGGACGTTCTTCGAAAGGGGTTCTTGGGGGTTGGTTACTGTGTCGAAGAGGGTTGGAGTTTAAAGCTTACTTGGACTAAAATTAAGGAACTCGTGATGTACCACGCGCCGATTTCGAGTTAGTCGAGAAGAAGTGGGGTGAATATGTAAAGGGCAGAAGGCTGTGGGGCGGGGGTGGGAAAAGGGCTAGGCCGCAGCTGCGACATCGCGAAATTACGAGGTGCCTGTAGAGAAGTCCTCGTCTTCGTCTTCGTCGTTGTCGTCGTCGTCGTCGTCTCCTTAGTGGAAGCGTTGACAAATGACACGAAGGCAAGTTTTATTATTTTAGATGTCGGCCCATCAGAGAGCCAACGTGGTTACGGCTTATACGAACCCAGACGCCACGGTTGGATGTGTTTTACATATATTTTCTGACGATCTCCCCAGAGTCAACTTCCTCCCTAGCCCCTTCCTCCTTCCCTCCCTCTACCCCCTCTCTCTCTCTCATCTTTCTTTTCCTCTTTCTCTTCCCCTTTCTTACCTTCTTTTCTATCGTTTCGAGTTCCTTGACAAATCCCTTCGGGGTTTTATTAGACGAAACTTTTTACGATGAACTTTATGTATCTATAATATCTATCTATCTATCTATCTATCTATCTATCTCTCTCTTTTTCTCTCTCTATCTATCTTTCTCTGTCTCTATGACAAACGAGTGTTTAGAATAAAAAGAAGTTCGTAGGAATTCGAAACATTTCGAATTTCATCGGCGCACGTTTCCAAACTCACTTGGAATACTCCCTACTACCATTTTTTTTTCTTCTTCCCTCGTGTTTCTCTTTCTACGAGAATAATATCACCGAGAACGTTTGCTTTCGATTTTCCCGCGAGCATATTTACGTTACCGATGACAAATGGTTTTTAAAACGAAGAGAGGATGGAAGAGGAGGCGGGATGGGGGAATGGATATGCGGAAATCTCGAAACAACCGTACACCCGTTACAATTTTAAGACGAGCATAGGAAATATCAAGGAGAGAAGAAAGACGAAGAAGATGAAAAATAAGAAGAAGAAGAAGAACAAGAAGATGATGATGATGATGATGATGATGATGATGATGATGTTGATGACGATGATGAGCCAGAGAGAGAGAGAGAGAAAGAGACAGAGAAAGAGAAAGAGAAAGAAGAAGGATATCATACATGGAGAAGGAGAAAGATGGAAAGTGCATCGCAGATGCGCCATGACTGATGTTCCTTACTTCCAGATGTAGGAACACTACTATATACACCCATAATACTTTTATCCTTGGTTGTTGTTTGTTCAGAGCGTTCTAAAATACCACCAATGGCAAGCTACGTTGGTAGGAGGGAAATAATGATGAAAAAAAGAAAGAGAAAAAAAAAGAAAAGGAAAGAGGGAAAAGAAGAGGGGGAGGAAAAAAGAAAACGAAGAAAAAAAATCGAAGAGAGAAAGAAAGAGAGAAAGAGAGAAAGAGAGAGAGAGAGAGAGAGTGAGTGAGAGTAAGAGAGAGATAAAAAGGAAGAAACGAAAACGAAGTAGTAGTACTTTATGTATGGGTTTGTACGAGCGCGCTCACCCGCGATTATCCTCGTAAAAAATGACGGTTGCATCAACAACGTCGAACACGTGTACTTGTAACGTCGTCCTCCGAGATGTTAGGCTTTCATCGTCCTCGATGATGGACGTCTATCACGTGAGACAACGTTCTCGTCGCGGCCTCCTTTTCCTTCTTCTCTTTTTTCTTTTTCTTCTTCTTCGTCTTCGTTTTCTTCGTCTTCTTCCTCTTCCTCCTTCTCTTCTTCTTCTTGTTCTTTTTCTTCTTCTTCTTCTTCTTCTTCTTCTTTACATTCTTTTACCACTTTTACTTCGCCCTCTTTTCCGTTCTCCTCTCTTTCGAGCCGCTGTGAAGTCTTCCTACGAGTTGCTCGTTAACGTTCTAACAGCATACTGATCGCTGTATACTCAGAGGGCAGGACGTTCCGTTTTTCCTTTACCTCTAGGAAATAGTAAACATATGATACGACCTAGCATACAATGTCAACGGAATACAATCATCCCGATGCAAAAGGAAAACAGCTTAGTTGCGTAGTAATTTACTTACATGGAAATAATAACGTCGCAACAACAAATAAATGGGCCTTGAAGAGAAATGAAAACAATGACGGAATAACGTGTGTATATCGAACGTCCTCTACGTACTTACATAGGTATGTACATACATACATATATATGTGTGGGAAGGAATAACTTTTTACGAAGAATTATTATGTATCGCATGAAACTATTTTTTATATTCGATTGAAATAAAATAGGTAATTGCAAAATTGCACGAAAAAAAAATAGAAAAAAAGAAAAATAGAATCCAGGGAAGAAAATGAGAGAGAAAAAAGAGAAAGAGAGAGAGAGAGAGATAAAAAGGGGTAGGTTCGGAAAGATCCGTTTAGGGGACTTATCAATTACCGGGGACGAGCAGGAGCCACTTTTCGTTGGAGCCTGGCTTTTACGTGCGGCTATGTAAATTGAAGAGGTTACACGGTTTTACATATTTCAACAGATTCCTGTCACTCGTGTAGAAGACGAAAGATAGAGAGAGAGAAAGAGAGAAAGAGAGAAAGAGAGAGAGAGAGTAAAGAGAAAGAGAGAGAAAAAGAAAGAGAAAGAGAAGGGAGAGAATGGCGCAGAGAGACGGCTGGTGTGGTAGCCACTCGAAAAGTGCTGGGCGAAGCGTTTCGTCGAGTGTTTTATGGAAAGCTTTAGAATTGTAGATTTTCTCTCTCTCATGTTCACGGGATTTATGATGGCCGCCGACGGCAAGCGAGAAACGTTCAACGTGTGCATTCTCTCTCTTTCTCTCTCTTTCCTCCCTATGTCTGCTGCTACTTGCAGCCATGGCGAAAATATATAAAAGGATATTATTTAAATTCTTGACAAATTTCAAACTCGAGCCTTCTTGTCTTTGGCACGTCAAAAACATATTTTTCAAGTCGTGATCAATGTTGAGAGGTCAACCATGGGAAGAAGAACCATCGAGTTTATATCTATCTATCTTTCTATCTATCTATCTCTTTCTCTCTCATACTCTTTTTCTTTCTTACTATCTTTATATATCTACTCTTTTTCTCTTTCAAGGAGAACGCCCGCGAGCGATGTGACTCGCTATTGGATTTCGATTGAAAAACGATTATTCTTATCGAGTGACCCGTGGACTCGCAGCTCCTGCTCGTTTGTCATCGCCCGTTACGCTTTTCTCTCTCTTTCACTCTCTCTCTCTCTCTCTCTCTCTCTCTTTCTTTCTATCTTTCTCTTTTACTGTCACCACCAGCATCCCCGAACATCGTGAAGGATCTTTTCTCCCACCCTTCTTACTTTCCAACTCTTCTCTCCTATGTCCCTGGCAAACTTTCACGATTCCTGTCCCGACGATCGACGGTTCTTTCGTATTTTCTTTTTCTTTTCTCCTTTTCTTTCGTATTTCTTTTTTTTTTCCTTTTTTCTTTTTCCATTTTTTTTTTTCTTCAAACGACATGACTTATTGCCTTCTATACTTATATAACAATGTTTTTTTCTGTCCGTTATAAAAAATTATTAATATTTGAAAATAACATTAGAAAATTTGTGTGGAGAAAATTGTTGTTTGAAATCCTTCTCTTTGTTTCTTATTTTTTTATTTCTTTTTTTTATTTCCACCCTAAATATCTTTAAACGTCGAAAATAGAAAAGGATGAGCGGAAGAATTTGATTTGGGAGGGAGCAATAGTCGGAACTGCAGAGCATACATGAAACTGTTTGATCTGTATGCATATCGTAGCAGCTCTCAGTTTCACAAATTCTCTCTCTCTCTCTCTCTCTCTCTCTCTCTCTCTCTCTCTCACTCTCTCCATACAGTAGGAAAGAAGAGAGAGAGAGAGAGAAAGAGAGAAAGAGAGAAAGAGGGCCTGACCCTGCAGGGCAAGCACGTATTTGCAGAAGGGTCGCTGATAACACGACACCGGACCCATATATTTATACGTATGTATGTGTTCGTATTCTCGTGAATGCGGACGGACACTGTAAATATTAGTTCATTACCAAAAGTGCCAGTAGAACCATGGCTACGAACGTTTGTTAGAACTGTATCGAACCGCAGGAACGTTCGTTCGCGGTTTATTTAATACCACCCTTTTAACTGCTCTTCTCGATTTCATCCCTCTTCCTTCTTTCTCTCTGTCTTTCTCTCTCTCTCTTATATTGTAATAACATTTATGGAGTAAAACAGATTTAGAAACTAATCGATATTGTTTAGGGAGCACATTTAATTCACGAAAGGGATTTCAATGAAAATTAAATCGATGTCTATATCTTGGAATTAAAGGAGAAAGAAAATTGAAAAAAAAAATAGGAAAAAGAAGAAGGAGAAGAAAAAAAAAAGATTTCCTCTTGTCACGCAAAAGACATCGATATCTACACGTATACATACATACATACATATATATATATTTACACACATATACACGCGCACATACACACGTGCACTAAGAATTATCCGTTCGTTTCGATATAATCGAAGCGATGGAGCCCGTTAGAGACTTTCCATCAAATCGATCCAATTCCCATAGGGGACTCAGTAGTGAACGAAGGAAGGAAGGAAGGAAGGAAGGAAGGAAGGAAGGAAGGAAGGATGAAGGAGAGGGAGAAGAAGAGGGAGAGAGGAAAGACGAGCTCGGAAACGTTTTGCCGGAAGTATTGCATGTTGTGGGTTCATAAATAAGATTACGAGAAGGTGCTCGTACTCGTAGTAGTAGTAAGCGAGCGGGTGGTCAAAAGAAAGAGACAGATATATGAAAGAAAACCTAAATGAGAAGAAGAGAGAAGAGAAAACTCAACTGGATAATATAGTATTATCGTGTGTGTGAAAGGGGGAATCATTTAATAAGAATAATATATCTTGACCGATTCAACGATACCCGAATTGATGTTTCATAGAAAAGTAGAAACAAAGGCAAACGATATATCTAGGTATATCAATACTACGCGTTTGATACTAATCTTTATTGGTTTAGTTTCTTTCTTTTCCCTTTTTTTTTCTTTTGGAGATACAAACGATACGATTGAGAATATTTCTAATTGTAATTATCTTTTCAATCGAGACACGTAAGAGATTTTCTTAGGAAATTTGATCGTTAAACAAAGTTAATTTGGTAACATCCTGTTCCAGTTAAAAGTATAGAGTTCAACGATCCTTCGTCGGCACTAATCGTAGGAATAATTAGTACGGAGCTTAACGTTGCTGGTAGGAAGACGGTGACACGTCAAGTCTTCTCTCTCTCTCTCTCTTTCTAACGTCGAGGTTCGTTCGCCACACGACTCAACAAATTAGATGACGATGATCGTAAGCTCGTTAGTCTTCGGAACGACCGATCGTCGAGAAAATATCGTCGGCGGTACTTTCGACGATAGACGGAACAAGAACGAAAGATAGATACAGAGAGTGTAGACGAGACAGAGAGTGAGAGAGAGAGATAAAAAGAGAAGATGGTTTAACGATGAAATACGAAAAGAACCGAAAAAATGGCGAGTCGACTTTGGATGACAATTTCACGGTACATTAGTCCTACTACTCTCTCGGTGTATATATAAAATGCATGTGTTTGCGTATGGCACATCGTTACGCCCTGAGACCAGGACTAATTATGTTTTTAATTAATCACCGTTTTGTCGCACGAGAGGAGGAACGAAAACGCGTCGAGGCGTTGAAGTCACCGGCTTTCGCTCGTCGCGTGCCAAAGTTTGCTCGGTGTACCTCGTTACCGAGCGCCGACGTACGTTCTAATAATGCACCTTGGTAAAACATGACACCTTCCTACACACACACACACATACGCATACACGCACGTACACATATATATACATACATACACAACGACTTTCTATCTGTCCGTCTCTCTTTCTCTCTATTTTTCTCTTTTTCCCTTCTTCGTTTTTCTCACAGTCTCTTCAAGGAAAGAAGTATTTACCGTCCAAGAGACGCGTGACAGGTTTAGGAGACTTCGAACGACGTTCTTTCGACGCATCAACGCAAATGATCCGGAAACTTTGTCGGCAGAGAGAAGGATATTAAATATGTGCATATCCAAAAATATTTTCTAACGGGCCCACCGCCGAAGAATTCCTTTGTCTAGACTATGACGACGACGACGACGATGACGACGAGTGGGATATAAATAATTTGTCGTAAATATATGCATATATGTGTGTATATATATATATATATATGTGTTTCTTTTTTCCCAAAGTGTTAAAGGATTCGAATCCTTTGGAATACCCGATGAATTATTTAATGAAAAAGAAAGAGAAGAAAAACAAAAAATATAAAAAAAGGGAAATATATGTGAAATAAAGTGTTAAAGGTCAAAAGGAGAGAAAGATTACATGAAATAATAAAAAAAAAAAAAAAAAGAAAGAAGAAAAGAAATAAAAAGAGGAAGGAGATGATCGAGGACGATCGAAATCGTTTCGTGGCGTCGATCAAAACGCACGATCCTTTCTTATATTCCACGAAAAAAGGATATATAAATTATGTATAGAGATATTTTCGAACTAGAACGTTTAGGATAGTCAGTCAAGCGACGTAATACATGTGTGACGTAACACGAGACTCCTTTCGAGAAAGCTTAAGTTAATCGGGAGAATCCTGCGATTTAACCTCCTTTCTTCGATGCACGGTTCCACATAATCGATTCGTAGAAAGGATCGAACGGGCCATGTTAGTATGTTTCCAAGGATGATCCCTTTTTGTCACGTTGGATCAACTATTTTTGTCTGAGGTAGATCTCTCGATCGTTATTCACTCGAAAATTCAGACTCACGCGAGCCATCCTCTTATTTTTAACATAGTTTTATCAAGAAAATCATTTCGAGTGGTTAATTGTTCTTTCTTCTGAATCATTTTAAATAAAAACTAGATCACGAAGAGTCACGATCTAATAACTCCAAAATACCACGATTTTTAGTATCCCATTTTTTTTCTTTCATTTTTTTTTCTCTTATTGTATAAAAAAATTATATCGTTCGCGTCGAACGAATACGTTAATTAACATCGAAGTTAATTAATCCATTAAAACGCGTTAAAGAAAAAATAGACAAAAAAATTAAAAAAAAAAGCGTAACGATAACGTCGAAAAGATAAACTTGAAATACCGAACCTAATTCGGTCGAATTTTTAACAACGTATTTTCGTTGTTAAAAATTAAATCTCTACGATTATCGCGTTAACGAATTAAATATTATACGTTATCGTTACAACTTATTAACTTATAAATTTGTCAATTCTCTGACAAATTCTTTAAGATTCTCAGCTTACGTATTCGGCTTATAGTTAAGTATTAAATAGATAAACGCGTTAACACGCAAATAGACGTATCATCATGCACACAATTGTAATCAATCGACGTTCTTCAAAGACGAAATGCATTTCTCAAGGCGTTAATCGTAACGCATCATTATTACACGCACGAAAGCGAAGCTATGTTGTACTACTTGAGTAGAGGATGGTGTAACGCAGCGGGACTCGCGTCAAACGTCTGCGAGACATAAATACGTCAGGGCATGGTGTGCGTGCCAAGGCGCTGACAGTTCGTTTGAGTGCAATTAGCGTCTCTCCTTCTCACCCTACCCCTACCTCCCCCTCTCCTCCTTCTTCACTCCCCACTCGTACTCTCCCCTATCCTCCCATCCTTGTTCATAGTCGACGCCTCATGAGCTTGCTATCGCGTAACAGATCGCCGAATGAAATTACCTGTTTCTCTTATTTTTCATTCCCTTCTTCTTCATTCTCTTACCGTAAAACCCATAGAAATGAAAATATATTATACAGAATATGTATATATGAAATCAGAAATATAAAATATACGAGATAAGAAAGATATCGATTAAAACGATACAATAACAGAATTCGTTTCTAACTCTAAATATTGTTTTAATTTCATTGTTATCTAATGTACGGAGATACTGCGATTGGTATTAGATCCATTTTCGAATCGGATAATCGATCATGTAGAAAAGGCTATAGTTGACATTAACAAACGTTTTCGTTTAATTCACAACCACAGAGAGGAAGAGTGAGTGAGCGAGCGAGCGAGTAAACGAGAGAGAAAGAGGAAGAGGGTGGAAGGGAGGTCAGAGGGAGGCAGGGGAAGAGGAAACGAGCACATAGCACGAATCGCCCATAACGAGGAGGCTCAACTTTATGAATATTATTTTCCAGCAGATGTCCCGGACGATAGGAGCCTCGTCGACGTCGCCGACGACGTCGTTCTGGTAATTAATGACGCTTACCCGAGAAAAGAGAGAGAGAGAGAGAGAGAGAGAGAGATTCATAGCTGGGGTTGCGATCGTTACGAGAAAGAGAAAGAGAGAAGATACACGAAACCTCGAGGAAGCTAAAAAGAGAGAAAGAGAAAAGTAGTAACGAAAATAGAAGAAGAAGAAGAAGAAGAAGAAGAAGAAGAAGAAGGAGAAGGGGATAGAATTTTGGCAGGAGGGTTCGACGATAAGAAAATCCAGCTTGGTGAAACCAATGGCAACTCAACGGTTGGATGTTGGATGGAGAACGACAATGCGCTTTGAATTATGCTAGAATGACTCGGTAGTTTTAAAGCCAGGAAGCCGACATTAGCGCATTGATACCAGAACGTTCTGGGGGACCATTAATATTACTTACTTTACGGGCTAAATTCTCTCTCTCTCTCTCTCTCTCTCTCTCTCTCTCGTACTCTCTCCAACATAGAGAAAGAGACTGTATGTTGAGTAGAGAGACAGAGAGAGAGAGAGAGGTTTGCCTCTGTCGGAGGGTCGTGCTCGCGTTTTAACCGGCCGCCTCTATCCGGGGCTCGTAGCTCCGCGTATTCGCGAGTTTACCGCAGAATCAGATTATTATCTCGCGCGTACCCTCTCCACGCATTTCTCCCGGGAGGCCAGCAGCCACCCAGCTAGAGCCACCCATTGTCACCGTACCGCGCTGCCGGCCGGGCTTAACGAGCTAAATTGGGAAATCGATGATGATGTCGCGATTCTCCGTAGTCAGGTTTTTACTTCGCTTCGATTAACGTTCGATCCTCTTGGATGTTCCGGTGTCAAACATATACATATATATAGAGATACGTATAATAGGAATATAAAGATATTATAATAGATCTATTGGGAATAATATCTGTAATAATCTTAGAATGAAAAAAGAAATATATATATATATATATTTAGGTAATATCGAGTTTGTGAAAGAAAGAAACACTCTGTAGATATTCGGAAATTGAATTTAAACGTGCGAAGGAAAAAGACAAACGAGCGGTATAATTCTTCCCAAACGAAAAAGGAAACCTTCCGTCGAGTTAAACGTTTGTCACGTGCAAAAGCGCTTGGATTAGACTCGACGTGGGATAACAGTCGAAAGAGAAGAAGAAAGAGAAAGAGAAAGATAAAGATAAAGAGGAAGTGAGAGGGCGTGAGTTGGACGAAGAACGGGCAAGCTGCTGTAACACCAGCTCTCTCTTTCTCTCTCTCTCTTTCTCTTTCTCTTACTCTTTCTCTCTCTTGCTCTCCGTTTGCTTGTAAAATCAAAAGGACAAACAATTAATAACGGCGTTGCCGGCGATTAATCAGAATTTAACTCTCAGTTAAATACTCGGGGGTTCGTTTCGTGCTTGCGGCCTCTCTCTCTCTCTCTCTCTCTCTCTCTCTTTCTCTCTCTTTCTTTATCTCTTTCTCTGTTGGTCCAGTCGAAAAGAGAGAGAAAGAGATACGAGGAAGAGAGATATAGAGAAGGAAAGAGGGGAAGAGAGAGAGAGAGCTCGAAAGGGGTGAGAGCACGCAGAATAAACAAAGGTTTACATCAGTGTCAGTCGCAACAAGTCCGAATTCGTCTAGGGTTCTCGGCATGAATATTCACGGCTGCTCTCGCTTGTCCGTCCCTTCGAGCCACCCTTCGGTTCTCCGTTTGCCTCAACCGGCCGTCGATCCACCCCCATATACGCTAACGCTTCCTCCTCCGTGCCTCGTCGTCCATTTACCACCCCCTGCGATATCCATCGAACGGCTACCAGTCAAAGGCCCGAAATCACAATACGCGTTTGTCCGGTTGACGAAGTCAACGCTGGGCGGCTGCTAAAGCAAATAGAATGTGAGGGCGATCGCCACGGGCCTGATGAAAGAGAGAAAAGAGAGAGAGAGAGAGAGAAAGAAAGAGATAAAGAGAAAGAGACCGGACCAGTGGTCATTACCTTTGAATTGGAAATGACGTTTCCAACGTTATCGTCGAGTGCCGATTTTCAAAGCTCGTTTTAACGATCGCTCGAGTCTCTTATTTGATCGAAACCCTCGATACGCGAATTTCCAAGGAAAAGGAGAAAGAGACAAAGAGACATCGATAAACATCGATAAACTTTCAAAGAATCGAATCGACCGTCTTATATGTCTAACCAATTCTAACCATCAATGATCATCTGTCTATTACTACTACTATTAGCACCAGTACTGATACTACTACTATTACTTCTTAAGATAAAAGGGAAATCGGCTTAGTGAAGGTTTTAGCGAGCCCTTTCGCCAAGAGAAAATTGCCGAACGGTCGATGCGAGTGTTTCGAGGCCAACCGAATGATTTAATCCCCGAATGATGGACGTTCACGTCGCGACGATGATCTGCGTGCCGTGAAGTGACAAGTGGTTAGGATCACGGGGAAACATCGTGGCTCTGTGTGGTTGCGCTCTGAGTGTGCGCACGTTACTGGTATCGGAGCAGCAACTCGCGGTTCTCTATTGGTATTTGCTATATATCGGTGACTCTCGCTTGCTTTCCATCCAGACCAGAAGGAAAGAGGGGTATGTAGTTTCAGGGAGGTGTGTAGAGTTTGCGAGAGAGACAGAGACAGAGAGAAAGAGAGACAGAGAGAGAGAGAGAAAGTGGGATGAGAGAGGCGGAGAGCTCGAACCGTACAAATCATGTTGGCATTACCGCGTCAGGCCTCAGGACTCAACCTGTCGTGCGACCGGAAACTCGACGCTTCACGGTAATACTGATTTATCGGAAGTGCAACGGGTTGGTATGCAACGCTGATGCAACGCATACGCGTCAGGGACACGTGATTTCGGCGTTACGAGGATCTTCGGGAATAACGAGATTTCCTTTTTTTCTTTTTTCTTTGTTTCGTTTTATTTTGTTTTCTTTTTCCTTTTTTCTTTTGAATTTCTTTGCTTCGTTCTTCCCTAATTTTTTTCCTCTTTTTCTCTTCTTTCTTTCCTTTTTTTTAATCTTATTTTTCTTCTCAATTCCGAAAACCGAAATGTCGAAACGTATAGCGCCGTAATCGATATCGAAACGCGATTTCTAAATAAGTCGACTCGTTAAAATGTTCTCGTTCGATAAGATTCGTTTGTAATAATATCTCTCTTCCCTTTCGAAGATCGACAAAACAGAATTATTACTTTTCTACGGAGTTAACGAGATTAGATCGATAGGCTTATTACTTGTGTGTCTCTTCCTACCTTTCAAGGTGTTTGACAATGTCTTCGTAGGCAGCTCGGCAGTTTTCCCATACCGTCCCGGACCTGTGGAACACAAAAGGCAATACTTGAGGTAAAACAGGACAGAACATAAGAAATTTTAGCGACAATATTTTTCACGTAGGGATTGGATTTCCTTGATCAGTCTTTCTGATCAAGGAGAGGAAGGATTTTAAAGAAAGACGAAAAGAAAAGAGAATTGTGACGAGAGAGAAGGGAGAGGGGAGGGTGCAGATGGACAGAAGGTGAGAGGTGAATGGAGAGAGGAGGGAAGAGGAGGGCTGGGTGATAGAGATTTTTCCTCTTCGTCTACCTAAGATAGATATCTCATTTTTTCTTTTTCTCTTTTTTTTTTCGATTCACCGGGTTGACCGACTCCTGTGCTAACACGAATATGCCGCTGGTGCTTTGAAGTACGATGATTAAAAGAGACGTCAGAGTTACGAAGAAACGAACCTAATTCCGATCCCTAACGACTACGTCTCCGTCTCCGTCTCCGTCTCCATCTTCGAGTGGCACGGGAGGATACAGCTAATGAGAAAAACATAGCTAAGAAGAGAACCTACTACCTTATTATCCGCGATGGACCGCGATGGTAGAATGAAAGAGTAACACATTTTTAATGAAGATTCCAAAAGAAGAAAACAGAAAAATTCCACGTTCAATTTCCGACAGATCTAATATTTTCAATTTGAGATAACGATTGACACAACAGATAACGTGTCAAAATATTGCGCGATAATTTCGATAAATCAAATACAAATTTTCATTTAAGATACACCCTTTTATTATTTTCTCCCCTTCTCTCTCTCTCTCTCTCTTACATTCTTAATTTTAAATATATATATATATGTATACATCATCATCGATTCCTTCGACTCACTTTTCACTTTGAAACTAAATTGATCTCTCTCTCTCTCTCTTTTTCTCTGTCTTTCTACAAATTTAACGTCAACAATGTTTCAAAGGATATTCTACATATATTCGGTATTTATTCGCTGGAAAATGGATAGCACTTTGAAAGGATAGAATGGGTAGGTGAAGGGTGAAGGCGAATGGACAGATGGGAGGACGTGCGTCGAAACTCTGCGTGGAAACTGCTAAAAGAGGATACTGAAGGAGAAGGTGACGAAATATAGAGGATGAGGACGAACAGAGTCCGAGGATAACGATAGGAGAAGCTTCAACTTGTGACGATGTGTATAAAGTATATATATATATATATATATGTGTGATAGTATGGGTTGCTTTACGATGGGGTTGCGTTGAATTAATCATATTCCGGTGTTTGTCGTGCCGCCCCCAGACGTAATCCGTCTTACCTCCCGATCTCTGTCTCTCTGTCTCTGTCTCTGTCTCTCTCTTTCTCTTTCTCTCTCTCTTTCTCTATCTATCTCTCTATCTCTCTCTCTCTCTTTCTCTCTCTCTCTCTCTCTCTCTCTCTCTCCCTCTCGTTCTGCGATAGATTTGCATTTTAATTAAAAGCAAAGCGCTGAAATCATAATGCGAAACTCACGACGTCGCCTGCGTTACATTAACCGAGGCCTATGTAAGTACCAGGACGATCGAAAAGAAATCTAAATGATCTTCTTCTTTTCAAACGTCTTATCATTTTTTATTTCTTTTTCTTGTTCATCTTTTCTTTTCCTTTCCTTTTTTTTTCTCGAATTCATTTATCACAAGAAACTACATTGACTTTAATTTTTTTTTTTCGAACAGCAGTTACACGCGTTGAAATGTTATTAAATGTAATATTATAATTTTCGAATGATATGAAAATTTATTATCTATAAGTAACTACATTTCTAATTAATCGAATGAATCAACGAGGGTTAATATGTTAAGGCAAACTCGAGGCTAATTACAGCAGGCGGATGTAATCGAAAATTAAGGCGAATCTCGAAAGCTTCGAGCTTGTCAGAAAGATAGAGAGAGAGAGAGAGAGAGAGAGAGAGAGAGAGAGAGAGAGAGAGAGAGAGAGAGAGAGATTGAGAGAAAGAGAGAGGGTCGCATCTATTAGAAACGCGTTAACAAATGCCGGGATTAGTATCGCGTTTAGAACCCCTCAAGTACGCGCCCTTAGGATCGAAGCGACGTCTCTACACCGGATTTCGTCCTTCTGCTTTCGCGCGTCTCGCGAGATCTTCTTCCTCTTCCGCTGAGATCGAATAAGCTACGATATTCGTCTTAAAACCACAACGCTTCAGAGATTTACTACTCCAGACTATGCGTTACATCATTTCCCAATTCAAAGTTCAAACAAAATGCAGCTTGTTAATTATATTGAATAAATAAATATATATATATATTTAAATATATTTTATTTTTCTTTTATTTCAATGAGAAATATAATTTAAGAACATTATTTTCATATCATATTTATTACGTTATTCTAATGTCAAATAAAGAAATTATTTTCGAGTGTCTGCATATTATTTTTTTTTTTTTTTATTATCATGATCGCAACTTATCAAGTGCATATAAGATTTTAATATAAAAATATTTTCATGTTGTTCTTCCACGATAGCTCTCATCGAATGCTAAAAAGAGAGAGAGAGAGAGAGAGAGAGACAGAAAGAGAAAGTAGAGTTCAACGAAGTACACATCGTGTTGTTAAGAGAGAATAGATATCTTCAAAGAACGTGAAAGAAGAATAAGAATCCAAGGAAAGCGAGAGAAGACGTTCTCTTAAGAACTAAGAAAAGAGAAAGAGAGATCAAGCGGTGTCGAGACCCCTTGGATTTCCACGGCTTCGCCGTCTCTTCAAATCCTCTTAAAGTTGTATTCTTTTGGCCTCGCCAGCCCCTCTTGTAACATCGCGACAGTCCCAACAACGCGAACGTGTCTTAGGGATCTATTGTGGAAGAAACTTAAAACAAATAAATCCAATTTCAGAATGAAACGTCTACTCCCTATTATCCCCCTTCTAAAGGACAATTTTCATTCGTCTTAACTTTTACGATTGACACTTTTTTTCTTTCTCTTCCATTTCTTTTTTCTTCTTTTTATCAAAAATTTTTATCAGAAAAATAATACGGATGAATGGTGTATCAAACGATTTAAGATAATATTAGAAATGACCGTCGACGAAAATTTAATCGATAAAAAATCCAACAAAGAGAACGATTAATAAAATATTGTAATAATACGAAAGAATGTTTTTTACTGTATAAAAAGACGATAATCGACCATGAAATTTTCTCCTGTTTCATTCCTTTCACTCTCTCTCTCTCTCTCTCTCTCTCTCTCTCTCTCTCTATCTATCTTTCTTTCTCTCTTTCTCTCTCTTTTTTCACACACGCACGGGCAACGTTCTCAGGTGGCTCGTAAAATCCTAACCGATGTTAATGAAAATGTTTCCCGCTGGGACACAGTCGTCGCTTCCGAAATATCGCCCATAGTGTCACGATAACATCTTGCTCTCGTCCCGTACGATAACATTTTAATCCCTTGAAACACCATGAACGTGTTCCAACGAAAGGTCCTTCTCAATGAAATATTATAACATCAATGACATCTATTCGAACACAAAACATGCAACGGCCAAGTAAAAAATAATTTTCGAACACGATTACGAAGGCTTCGAATAATTCTGAAATGATACTCATATAATAAAGACGACTATCGATAACGATAATAGTAAAAAAAAATAAAGATAAAAAAAAATAAAAGGAAAAAGAAAAGGAAGAAAAGAATTATTGAAATAAAACTGACCTCGCGAGCGCCTCGATGTTGGTCATATTTGGATTAACCTTGAGACCTTGCTCGGCACGAGCCTGAGCCTGTGCTTGAAGATGATGCGGCAGACTTGCTGGCGAGAGTATGGCTGTGTGTCCTGCACCTGGGTGTCCTCCCAACTGCATGAATTGCATGTGACTGAGGTGTGTGGGTGGATGATTATAGCCGTTCGCTAAAAGCGGTGACTTTTCCATCCTTGGTACATCTGTGAACAAAGAGGGAAAAAAAAGAACACATGAAACAGCTGTCCTATCCTGTAATCTTCTTTTTCTTCATTTCTTTCTCTTTTTTTCACCTTTTTTATTTTATTTTTTTTTTTAGGAGGGGGAGGAACTTTTTTAATCCGGTAACTTAAAATATCTACGATAATGAAATTAAAAGAAAAAAAAAAGATTAAATTAAAATTCGATGTCCCAATTCTTTTAATAATATGATTGATCGTTAATTTATTTTTAGATTAGATTAATACTACTACTTCCCTATGAATAGATAAATACATGGGAGGTAGTAACTTCGGATAAAGACGAGGGAAAACGGGGAAAGGGATAGGAAGGACATAGGGACAACGGAGAAGGGTGCAAGGGTATCCGGATTTCAGTGAAATCAGGCGAGACGTGAAGCTCGTGGCAAGCCTCGGATAAAGAGCGCTTTCGTAGGCTTGATGGATCGCCGGCCGCTTAACCAAATATCAATCACAACGACTAGCGCAACGGCAGCTCTCTGCATATAATCTGCGCGTTGATTTGCGTTTGCGTCCTCGTCGTTCTCGTCCTCGTAGTTGTCGTCGTCGTCATCGTCATCGTCATCGTCGTCGTAGTCGTAGTCGTAGTCGTAATCGTAGTCGTAGTCGTAGTCGTAGTTGTAGTCGTAGTCGTAGTCGTAGTCATAGTCGTAGTCGTGCGCGCGTGTTTGCGCATCGACTTAATGGGCCACTCGTGATGGATTTACGTGGCCCCAAGAGGAACAACAATTTTCGACTACTCGATAATCATTTTCTAAGAATTTCCTCTTAAATATACCATAATCTCCGATCGTTATATTTTTTTTATTATTATTTTATAATATATATTTTATTGTTATAAAGAGATTTAAATTATTTACATTGTTTTCGCTTCTTTCGTTAGGTTTTTATATAATAATGATATAATAATAATAATAATAATAAATACATATATATATAATTTTCTTTTTTTAGATTTTATAATAATAATAATAATAATAATTATTATTATTATTATAATCTAATTTTTTAGTTTTTTTTCGTCGACATTTTGTTTATTTGCATATTGAAAAGTCAACTTTTCACTGGAGGGAGAAAAGTCATTGCTATTCCTACGAGTATTATACGGATTTCGATTTTTCAAGGGACGAGAGATTCGATGGGGGGTGGATAGGCGATAATACATGCACGGTCACGTTTTTTGATTGATGGCTCGAACCTTCGACGCCACGATTCAACCCCGTTTGTGCCGTTGTCCCAAGCCTCAACCGTAAAAGATCGTCTACGACGACGCATCGTCGTACTGCCATCGTCATTTGTTGCGGCGACGCGTGCCACCGATAAGTTTCTCGTTTATAAGCGCATAACTGCTATCAACGAAACATGCTTTTCCTCTTTTGCTTCTTTTTTTCATTTTTCTTTTTTTTTTTCTTACACATTCACAATAATCTCCTAATCTACATATTTTCTTTTAATATATAACTCAGGTTCGTCGTAACCACGTTAAATCGACACGTTGATAACAAATGTTAATTAGCAATAATACGCATGAACGCATTTGGGATTTTCCACTTGCCGAGAGATCACTGAAATCGAGAACTATCCGAATACTTTGATATACTTTCTTTTTATTGTTCTTTCTATTTTCTCCCCTCTTCTTCTTTTTTGCATTCTCCACTAATCATCAAAGAGATCTTTCTAAATCTTTTCTTGATTACCTCGTTTATAACTCGGTTCCTTGATCGACTATACGAACAAATAAAAGTATCCTTCCAAGAAAGGGTAAAGAAGACCGAAATGGCCGATGAAATATTGGACAGGTGAAACTCTTGTCATTTTAAGGTCACGGCCTCGGTCAAAAACTCGTGCGAAAAGGAGGAAGATACTAAGAACGAAGAGTATAGAGAAAGAGAGAGGGAGAGAGAGAGAGAGAAAGATAGAGATAGAGATAAAAAAGGGGAGAGAGGGAGAGAAAGAGAGAGAGAGAGAGAGAGAGAGAGATAGACTATATGCAATACACAAGAAGAGAAAGAGAGAAAGAGAAAGAGAAAGAGAGAGAGAGAGAGAGAGAGAGAAAGAGAGAGAGAGAGAGATAGTTGGAGGTGCCTATTCATTACAAATTATCTAAATGGCAGTGATTTCGGCGGACCGGCTGGCCGTTTGACGAGTAAGTGGCGGTTTCGTTGTTCAGTGACTGCCATTAATCCAAAGCCGTCTCTTTAAAGTTACTCGAAGCAAGTTGCGATATCTTTGACAACCACTGTGGGATCCGGCCCATGACCGGCCCCAAAATTGGACTTATTACAACTTATAGAGCGTGATTTGGACGCTCCGCTCAATAACATACATTATCCCCAATCCATATGATTTAATGAAACTCCTCTAAACTCTCCACTTAACCGCGGTACTCTCTCTCTCTCTCTCTTTCTCTCTCTTTTTCTCTCCTCTTTCTCTATCTTTTATCTTCTCTTTCTTCTTTTAACCATAAGATATACGTATCTATTGTTATTCTAAGCTACAGTAATTCTTTTTTCTTCCTCCCCCCCTTCTCTTCATATTACATTTTTTTAATTCTGTTTTTTTCTTTTCCTTACGATCACTTGCGACGAACATTCGTCGTTGAAGTTAAGAAAATAAGTGTCATCGATGAAGATCTCTTTTTTCAAGAATTTAAACGAGAGATTTAATCGAGGACGATTGTTCAATGGAAACGAACGATAAAGTACAATTTAAACTAAAGAGTGCCCTTTCTTTAACTTCGCTTTTTTCTCCCACTCCAAGACACCACAAGCAACTCCTTGCCCCTCCCTCAGCTGATGAGGTGACAACCCATAATTATACGGACCGCTTTCAGTCTGAGCTGACTGCAGTGGCATGCAGAGGAGAGGCCTCCATCATCGTCGCTTCTTCTTTCCATGCTTCTTTCTTTCTTTCTTTCTCTCTTTCTTTCTTTCTTTCTTCTTCTCATTCCTTATCGTCTCCTCCATCTTGTTCCTCGATATTCTTCCGTATTTTATAAATTCATGAAAATCGTCGATAACGATACTCGAAATTACAATAAAATTTCTATTGGACCATTTTAAAACGGATGTCGATTTAAAACTGAACAGCTGATTTTGACAGATGACATTTGAAATATCGACAAGATATAAAACGAATAAATTTACTCTCCATATTATTTTTAACATATGTACGTACGTATGTGTATCAATATTGATATCAAAAAATGTAATAAAGAAGATGAGAATAAAGAGTATAAGAGAGAAGAGAGAAGAACAAAAGAATGAATACTTCGAATCATGCCTGTAGGAGAAGAACGACTTCGCAACTTCTTTTCTGGTGTTAATTACAAAACGCGAGAATAAATTGCCAGGCTAAATGAGAGCCGGCTATTTTCTTCTTCTTTTTCTTGTTCTCCTCCTCCTCCTCCTCCTCATCATCATCCTCCTCCTCCTCCTCCTTCCATAGCCTCGTCACGTCTCTCTCTCTCTCTCTCTCTTTCTTCCTTCTTCCTTCATAAGACGAACGGATGAATGGAGGGCGAAGACACCAGTGAAATTTGTTATGCATCTCGAACACGGACTTTTCTGCACGGCGAGGATAAGTGCCGGAATGAAGTGGCCTTTTTAAATTACATCCTTGACTCCGAAGGCTTCATTGTCGAAGCTTGCGAATCGACTTCGACCTCGGAATTATTTCCTATCGATTTCATCATCTTGACAAGTAGTATCCATGTATGTAGGTCAAACGATATTCCAACGATTCGAAATGAAGATGATTGATCGATCTTCTTTTTTTTAACGTATCAGCGTATCAATTAATTACGAGAGAAGCATCGAGAAAATTATGTTGGAAAAGGAAGAAAAGAGAAACAAATAGAAAAAAAAAGAAAGGAACTAAAGAAAATTGTTAATTGAATTCATTTGTAAATATTTCTCTAATTAATCCATACGGAAATTAAATTATCTTGCCTAAGGATACACGAAGATCTCTTAACTCGAACTCAGCATGCTTTCTTTCATCCTAACATTTCTTTTCTCTCCCTCTTTCTCTTTCTCTCTCTCTCTCTCTCTCTCTCTCTCTCTCTCTCTTTCTCTTTTTCCACCCACTCTGTATCTCTTCACAAAGAAAGATTACTCCTCTTCCGGTCGAGTGATCGCACGCTCAGCTGCGCGACGTGAAATTATTTGGAAAATCTGCCCTTTGTCCCTGGGCCTACGTACTTACTTCGACCACCTTTCTGCTTAACGTCGATACTCTCGCACAGTAAATACTTTCGCCCATTGTTCTTACCAACCGACGAAGAAATCGCGCTTATGCCTCTTATCCTTTACGATATGCACATCAGTCAACGTGTTATTTCATAGTTTTAATACGTATACACGTAATTACCTATATACGCTACCCTCAAAAAGATATTAATTTGGCACGGATTTTAACCAATTCATTTCAATCATTATCCAATTGCATTACCAATCGACGTTTCAAGAGATTACTTTCTATTGAAAAAAAAGAGAGAGAAAAAAGTGACAACCATCCTCAGAAACTTCGAAAGATTGAGACTCTTCCTTTCGACGAAGATAGACCAAAAAAAAAAAAGAAAGAAAGAAAGAAAGAAAAAGACGAAAAAGACGAAGAAGAAAAAGAAGAAGAAAAAACGAACAAAATTAAACCCGATATAAAAGCGCGTGACGCAAAAGGAAAACGAGGGAATGATCGCTTATGCACGTGTGTATCACCATATAGGCCTAATATTCTCCCTGGTCGTGCCCACTAGTGTACATATAAACAGAAGACGGGAAACAGAGTTTCGCGCAGAAGGAATCCGGTTTTTCAAGTAATCGAGAGTCGAAGCAGTCAGCCAGGAAGGCAGGCAGGCAGGCAGGCAGGCAGGCAGGCAGGCAGGCAGGAAAGCAGGCAGGCAGGCAGGCAGGCAAGCAGGCAGGCAAGCAGGCAAACAAGTAAGCAGGCAGGAAAGCAGGCAAGCAAGCAAGCAGGCAGACGAGCGAGTAAGCGAGCAAGCGAGCGAGCGAGCGAGTAAGCGACTAAGCAAGCAAGCAAGCAAGCAAGCAAGCGAGCAAGCAAGCAAGCAAGCAAGCAAGCAAGCCAGCAGCTAACCAGTCAGCCGGATGGTCAGGCAGACGGGCAGGAAGGCAGGCAGCCATCGAGGTAGCTCACGAGCTTAGCTCCCAACAACACGGAGAACTGCCTCCAAAGAGAATCGTGAGAGAAAGAAAGAGACAGAGAGAGAGAGAGAGAGAGAGAGAGAGAAAGAAGAGAGAATGGATGCCATAGAGAGAAGCATGCATACACCTCGTCGCTCCTCCTATACCTCGCTTTTTTCTCGCTTTCCTAGTTCACCACACCCATTCTTCTTTATCGAGTTGCTGCTCCTGAGAGCTCGTCCCTCCATTATTGAGACATAAGAAGACCTATGCTAGTGTCTAACCACCTACATATTATGTACCGTCAGACAAATAGTGATTGACCTAATCGATTTCGATTCTTTCGGCATTGAGATTAATCGATTCGATCTATCATCTTCTATCATTCTTATTTCCAACGATTTCACGATAATCCGTCGATTTAAATTATCGTGATTATCAATGATATTTCTGAAACGTCTTTCCTTTATCGTATGGATATTGATTATATATTTCTGATTATTTCGTAACAAAACAAATTTTCTTCATGAATGAAACTTTTTTTTCTTTGAGAGAAATTTATGCGTCGGTCTTATCGTCGATATTGCTTTTATCATTCTCCCGATGATTAGAGAAAAAAAAAAAGAGAGAGAAAAAAGAAGAAAAAGAAAAAAGTGAAGAAGAAGTTTCAGGAAGCAGGAAGAAAAGAACAACTGATCTTTCTTGTATTCTCTATCGACAATAACAGAAGAGTAGTTTCCTTCCTTCTCCCATCTTCCTTTGCCATTTACCTCTTCAAGTGCAAGAAAGAGATCCAATATTTGTTCTTCGTGGGTCTCCACGAGCATCATCCGAGTGTAGTAAACCTTTTGATATATAGTCGAAGCATTTTAGAGTTCTGTCAGCCACGCCCACAATCAGCCGTGGTATTATTTACACTCCTCGTGGGCTCGAAAACGTTTCTCTATCTTTCTCTTTCTCTTTCCCTTTCTCTCTCTCTCTCTCTCTCTCTTTCTTTCTATTATTCTCCTTTTATTATATCTCTACGTCTGGCACTGTGCGAAATCCTTTTCTCCGTCATCAACCGTGCCGTCATCGAAGTCACCGTCTACGTTTGATATCGCTCTCTTTGTTCTCCCATCTCTCTCTCTCTCTCTCTCTCTCTCTCTCTTACTCTCTCTCTCTCTTCAACCTGTTAGAATATCTAACTCCAATAAATGTGTTCAAACGAACGAGTCAATGATTAAACTTCATCCTTATTCAAACGCGAAGAATACATCGCTTTAAAAGATATTGATATAATAATTAAGTATTTTACTTTATAAAGAGTGTATAAAATTATAATTTTTTCTTCTTCTTCTTCTTCTTTTTCTTTCCTTTTTTTCTTAAGTAAAAAATCCAATTTGCATTATACATACATACATACATATATATATATATTTATATATCGATTTTTTCAAACGTTTTATAACGCATTATTATATGTTCCAACGAAATTCTTAAAAGCCATCATTCCTACGAACATGATTCTTTTTCATTCCATTTTTAAAATTAGACGGATCGATCACGGTCGTATCTATTTTCAGACATGGAAGAAAGGAAGAAAGAGAGAGAGAGAGTATGTAGCCTTAGGGTCGGATATGATTTCGGGGTTGGTTCTTTCTCTCTTTCTCTTTCTCTCTCTCTCTCTCTCTCTCTCTCTCTCTCTCTCTTTTTTCTTTCTTTCTCTTTCTCGATCAACGAAGAGAAAAATTCGTGACGATTCTTCTCCACCTCTTCTTCTCCAGTGATCTTAGGATCTATCTATCTATCTGTTAAGAGACCAAGAGATCCATGCAAATTTTCTTCCTCCGACATTTCGGACGTTCTCTTCTTTGCCTTGGCAATCTTACAAATTATTGATATTAATCTATTACGTGGGAACACGATATCCGAGTTAGGTCGGACCTATCGCTCTTGGGCCTGGATTTCGTCTGATTTATAATACCTCTAACAATGGAGAATAGAAAGAATGAAGGAAAGAAAAAGAGAAAGAGAAAAAGAGAGAGAGAAAAAAAACGAAGGAAAAAAAGAAATATTAAAAAAGAAATATCAAAGATAGTACGATGACATTATATGAAAAATAAAAAGAACAAACAGACAGACAAAGAAAAAAGTTAAAGAACAAATTTCTATTAGAGTATCGATTTAACGTCAGTAAAAAAAAAACTTTGATGTATTAAATCATGTAAATGTAATAAATCAGATTTCTTCCGAAAGACAAAAAAAAATAGCGAAAAAGGAGGAAAAAAATAGATAAAAAGAAAAAGAGGAAAGAAAAAAGTAACACGCGAGAAGATTACAAAGCAGATCGTACGTCGTGGAATCACCGTTTATGTGCTTCAAGCATCGAACGATTTTCGTTTCGGAGATGATCGTACCTCGACGAAAAATCGATGCCTCGTCTAATCTCGAAGGTAAATCTTTCCCGTGGGCTAATCAAAAGCGAGGATCGAAGAGGGTAGCGTGTTTCCGAAGCATCTGCCCTTGCGCGAGAGTACAGTATCATACGGAATTTAAATTGTCCAAAGGATCCTTCGTGATCCCTTCAAAAATTCTTCTTACCAGGCAGGTCAATACTTTTTCCATGGCGTTTTTCATTCGCAACATCGCTTAATCCGCTGCATAAACATTGTATTGTATTTCGCAAAGGGATGCGCCTATTATATCATATTTTGTTATTAATATCTTCTGACTGGCTGAGTCTGGGAGCACCGATACACATAGTGAAGAAAGAAAGAGAGAGGGAGATAGGGAGAGAGAAAGGGAAAGAACCGTAGAAACGGCCGATACCGGTTTTCTTTATCGTACAATGCCCATAGGATTTTTGTTATCCTTCGTCCTAGAAAAAAAAAATATATAAAGAGGAAAAAAAATATATAGTATCGATATCGAGAATTATAGCAGACTTCCTATGGTCGAGGATCTATTTCAAATTGTAACAGTAACTAATCGTAAAAAATAAATATATCTATATAAATGTGTGTGCATGTGTACAATATATCCATATCATATGGTTATATTCAATGTAAAAGTAGAGCCATGGATTTATACCTACTACACCACAAAATTATACATACACTCAACACACAAACACCGTTGGAGTTACGAACGTTTACGAAGATTTTACGACAGTGGCCAGGTTTATGTCGTCTGATGCACCATATGAGCCTAACTGTTGAGCGATTTAAAAGCAACGTCTATCGTCAAGTTTTCTTTCTCTCTCTCTCTCTCTCTCTCTCTCTCTCTCTCTCTCGCTTTCTCCTTCTCTTTTTCTCCTTTTATACACTTGAAAACTTTCGCTGGTGTGCAAAGTACTTATCAACCCTACGACGTGTTCTCCATGTTTTCCGTGTTTCTCGATACTTAAAAAAGATGGGGGAAGAAAGAGACATTGAAAGAGAAAGAAAGAGAAGGAAAGACAGAACATATGTAGCAAACATTGACCGTCGTTTTATGGAACGATCAAAACAGAAATGCGTTACAAACGTTGGATTTAAAAGCAGACACTCGATTCGAGTTCTACGTTCTTCCCTTCGTTCACCTTTCCCCGCTTCGAAATAAGTAACGACGAAGAGGTATGAGAACGTAGCAGGTGGGTTTCAGTGCATTCGAGCGAAATTAACGTGCAGGTCTGCAGAGAACTCTTCAAAAGAAACGAGAATTCTATATCCCCGAGATATCTGTGTTTCATTTACAAACCGCAAAGATTCTTATTCCTATATTTGATATTCGCATTGAAAAAAAGAAAAGAAAGAAAAGTATAGAAAACAATAGAAAATTTCGCATAAATCTGATTAATTAAACAGCTAAATAGAAAAACGATCATATCGAAAATAAAAAGAAAAAAAAACGCAGAGGAAAGTTTGCACAGGTCCGATCGAATAAATAAGAGTAAATGAAAAATAAAGAAAGAAAAAACGATTGATCCAACTCGAAAAAATATTCGACAATAATTGAAAAAAAGAAAGGAAAAAAGATGAACGAAGTGTCGCTTTTCATTAGCCTCGTACAATTTTCACCCCTTTTTTTTATTACCCTTAACTCTCCCTTCCACCGTTAACAACAGAACCCCATTCCCCTCCTCGCCTTTCCACTCGAATGTACGTAGGTAGTACGTACCTACGTCCCTATACACGCACACAAAGAGAAAGAGAGAAAAAGAGAGAGAAAGAGAGAGAGAGAGAGAGAAAGAGTAGAAAAAAAAGAAAAAACAACAACAACAACAACAACAAAAAAAGGAAAGAGAAAAACGGAAAACAAAACCACAACGAAAAAAAAAAGAAAGAAAAAAAAGGAAAAAAAAAAAGTCTGCCCTATATCAACCCAAAGAGCCACTCTTTTCCTCTTTCCGCTCGTTTGTTGGTCACGAGGAGCCCTGCGCGAATTACAAAAATATTCCCGGCGCGGACAAAGCGGTCGGGCTCGTTGATTCGCGAGTTAATTGAGCGGCGCGGCACACGGCGGCCCGCTAACGAGTAAATTGTTGACTACCTACCACCAACTAACACCAACACCATCACCCTCCTTCCTCTCTTTCCTCCTCTCTCTCTCTCTCTCTCTCGCTCTCTCGCTCTCATCACTACACGACATACAATCAACC
>NC_066600.1:1965000-1982500 GCF_905475345.1 Vespula vulgaris | reverse complement strand
TTCCTTATTTTTTTCTTTCTCTTCCCCTTCTTCCTTTCTCTTTGTTCCTCCACCACCTTCTCCTCCTCCCCCTCATTTTTTCGCGATAGAAAGAGAGCAAAGAAAAAAATCGTCATACGATACACGTTTAATAATAGTCGATTAGTAATTTCCTCATTGGGATAATAATAGATATGAACTTGTCGTACGTGGAATGCTAATGTTTTAGCTGAAGCGTAAAGTATTTCTAACGAAGGGGAGTTTTACCTCATATTGATCGATCTCGAGTAATGAGAATTATTGGACCGGAACGGATACAACGGTTTAGAGTGTATTATCTTAATCGGTACAGGCAAGCGTGAAATGATTATTCTCCACGGAAACAACTGAGAATTTTGTTCCATTATTGCAAACTAAGAGATCAATGTCGGATTGCATTTAATTAACAAGTACGAATTTTCAAAATGAAACCAAATGTACGATATATATATACACACATACACACGCGTTATTACAATTTATTTCAAATAGTTCAAAGTTAAAAGTCGTAATGACTTTATTAAAGATTTCGCGAAAGGAACGTCCGCTTCGCCGTTACGATTTAGAAACGCTTCGAAGCGAGGCGACGTAATAGCGACGATGGTACTTAGGAAGCTCACGATTGAGCGATCTTCGTAAATCCTCCAAAGAACTTTCACCGATGGCTAGGTACGACGTATCAACGCAGGAGAAGAGTCTCGACGAGTGACGACGAGAAATAGAGAGAGAGAGAGAGAGAGAGAGAGAGAGAGGGAGGGAGAGAAAGAGAGCGTTAAAATTAACTTTGCACGGTTTGAGCGAGTCGAGTTCTCTTCTGAGATGTTGCACGCGAGAGACTCATAAGATTCGGTAAAACAGCGCGTGGGCGTAGAGAGAGAGAAAGAGAGAGAGAGAGAGAGAGAGAAATAAAGAGAAAGAAAGAGAGAGAGAGAGAAAGAACTATATTCGCTCGTACTCACTCGCAACCTAGCTATTCCATAATTGGCTCTCATCTGGAGAAACACAATCCGATCGTTACCTATTCGTTATCCGCAATCTCGCGGATCACCGTAGTTGGCAACAACGTGCTCATGGGGTAGACGCGTGCTGTGACATCCCTCGCATAACGAAGTAAATCAGTCGTGTCTGCGAGTTACCGGCGTAGTCTCTTCTCTTGCCGTTGTTGTTGGTAGTAGTGGTGATGGTCGTGCCGTGCCTCGAGATATGCCGAATGCTGAAGGAAGAGGAGAAAGGAAAGAACGAAGAAAATCGAGAGGGGGAAATCGCAAGAGATAGATAGAGAGAAAAACAGAAAGAGATAGAGATAGAGATAGAGAGAGAGAGAGAGAGAGAGAGAGAGAGAGAGAGAGAGAGAGAGAGAGAAGACTGAGGTCCCCCTTGCATGCGGAATCTTAGTATTCCTCTTGCGTCAAATGTTAACTCGTGCCACTAACTATGCCGCTCGCTCTACTCTACTCTACTCTACTCTACTCTACTCTACTCCACTCTACTCTACTCTACTCTGCTCTACTCCACTCCACTCCACTCCACTCTACTCTTTCTCTCTCACTCTTTTTCTTTCTCTTTCTTTCTCTTTCTCTCTCTCTCTCTCTCTCTCTCTCTCTCTCTCTCTCTTGCTCGCTCGCTCTCTCGTTCGCTCGTTCTCCTTCTCGTCCAAGACGTCGTTCCTTACTTTTCCTTCTCTGGCTGCCGAGCGATATTATGGAAATTCAGATAGACCGCGATGTAGTAACGATCGACGTCTCGTATTTGTATCGAGACCGTTCCGTGGATAGAAGCTAATCATTATCGTGCTCCTGGATATATTTAGATCCGTCGATATCGTCGAGAACGAACTAAGTTCCGAACGAGCATTGGCTCGTGTATAAGCGTACGACAGGTTCTTTACGGTTTTCTACGATCGACCGAATTATTATTATTATTATTATTTGTCTGTATGATGATCTAATAAAAAAGCAAAGACGATAATTGTTACGATTATGTGAAAAAAAATAAAAAAAAAGAAAAGGAAAGAAAAAAAAAAGTAATACAAAAAAAGAACGTTTTATCTCCTTTTATGATTTACTCGAAAATTCCATAAAATCGTATCATTCGAGATGGCTTAAGGTTTTCGAGAGCTTCAGCCTTGAAAAGGATCTACGAACGTTTATCATGAAGACAGGACAGTAGAGAATCGGTATCGGGGAATAAGGGAAAAAAAGAAAAAAAAATGAAAGAAAAGTAAGGGGTTGGATAGTAGGGTTATACATCGAGCTCGCTATTTGTCACCCGACTCTAGTCTATCTACAAGCTGTATCGAGCTTTTATCGTAGTAGTACGTAGGTGCGCTGGTAAACGCGGCTGATCTTACAAAATGCTAAGGAAAATGGTAAGAGAGAAGGAGACGGGAATGAGAGGGCCAGTTTTGCCGACGGTAGCCGATCTTATCGGTATGTCTTCTCATTCCTTATTTCCTTCCTTCCTTCCTTCCTTCCGAAGTTCGCGTTATCCTTTGCTAGAATAAATTCAATGCTGAATGGATATCGTGCCGACAAAGTGCTTCGTATAACTGCAAATAGTTCGGACTCGTTAAATCATTTCCATGGAAATGATTTTTCACGTCTTTAAACGAACAAAACTACGTGTCTAGAAAAAAATTGTATTCGCCTAAATATGCGTGTGATGCAACGAAAAAAAAAAAGAAATAGAATACAATTACTCAAACGTAAGATTTTCTAAGTTCGTCGATTCGAGATAGAAAATAAAAATCATGCTGTCGCGTTCGTATGCAGAAGCGTTGGAAGAGAGAGAGAGAGAGAGAGAGAGAATAAAAAAAAGAAAAGTGCATTATATCCGAGTCCGAGTATCCTTCAAAACGTTGTGAAAAACAAACGTTAACTGTTTGATCCCACGTGTTCACCTTAGATGGCGATATGCATGTATAAAATTTCGTAGCGCTGGGACTCGACGGGAGTCCAATTATGCATCTGAGCCGGTGCATTTTGCAATGGCGGCAATGAAATCCTAATGACGATCGCTGTCAACTCTTTGCAGCTACGACGAGTTTAAAATCGTAAAATTCAATCTTGGTGAGAAAGAGAAAGAGAGAGAAAAAAAAGAGAGAGATTTTAGATGCAAAAGAGATGTTTATAACGATTGAAATGTTAGATGGTCTCTTGTATGATCAATACTTTTTGCTTTAATAAAACTTTGCTACTGTAGGTATTATGATTTAATTTTGATCTACGATAATCCTCTATTTAACGTTAGAAAAAAAAGAGAAAAAGAAATAAATGATATGAAAAAAGTATCAACGTAGTGTATTTATGATAATAATAATAATAATAGTAATAATAATAATAATAATAATAATAATAATAATAATGGAGAGGACGATAATGATCTTCATCAGACACGGTCTCGATCGTTCTCACGTTTTACACGATCTCTTAGCTTTTATTGCCTTCGTGGACTCGCTCATCGCGATCGACAAAGCGGCGCATATTTCCACGCAAGAACGTGCACGCTTTTCCCACGTCCTAGCAAGTGTGTACCTGCGTTACTCTCGCACCCCGAACGAGAGAGTTTATCGTTATCGAAGTCTACTATACCGTCCGTCTCTCTCTCTCTCTGTCTCTGTCTCTGTCTCTGTCTCTGTCTCTGTCTCTGTCTCTGTCTCTATCTCTGTCTCTTTCTACCTTTTTAGTTATCGCGATGGTACGACACGCCATAGCTAAAAATTTTTCACAATTTCCTTGAGAGTTCGATCGTCAACGTTTTAGATCGTATCAAGACTTTAGCGTCGATGGTTCCTCGTCTTGTAAATTTACTAGGAAAAGATCGATATCCGTGTTCTCTGCCATAGCAGGGATGTCGTCCCGTAGTTTATACGAGACGATCGGCTCGTCGATCGACGTGCCTCGTGTACGCGCTTTCTGGAAAAGCGCGGAAGAGACGATAACGGTAGATATGCTTCTTCACGGTGAAAGGTCGTTGAGGACGACGACGACGACGACGACGACGACAACAACGACGACTACTACGACGACGACGACGACGACGACGACGACGACGACGATGCGGTTTTACGTCAATTACATTGATATAGTGTCCACCACCCTCCCTCCCATCCTGCTTTCTCTCTTTCTCTCTGTATCTTTCTATTTCTCTTTATCTTTCCTGCCACATGCTTTCATTCTATCTATTTCTCTCTCTATTTCTCTCTCCAACTTTTCAAAGACTCCTCCCAGTAGGCCATTTTTCTTGATGCCTGCCCTCTTCGCGGCATCACCTGAAGATCCTCATAACCCCGCAGAACTATAAATTCCCATCTTGGAATGTCGCGATACTGGTTGGTTCTTCGTTATCGCCAACTCTTTATCTAGATGAAACGTATCCTCGCTATCCTCGATCATCAATAATGTGTTAAGTCATAGATCGTAAGAGATAGCTTCTAAACTTTTTCCGTGTATGACATTTCTTTTGTATTTTTTCTTTCTTTCTTCTGTCTTTATTTTTTCTTCTCTCTCTCTCTCTCTCTTTTCAAAGCAATAGATACAAGAGTAAAGAAATTTTGTTTGACCGAAAATGTATAGGATATACTGGTTACGGAGAAAGCACGCAACGTAAATACATAATCGGTTTACAAGCGCCAAAGGCACACAGAGTATTCCGCAAGAAACGTTCGACTCTGCGTGGCGCCCCATGCATCATATTCTTACGTCGATAACTCGCCGCGGTGTTTGCTCTGCTGGCATCGCAAGAAAAGCATTTCGCTACCGGTCGACAGCCCTTCCTGTCCGCGTAAGAAAACTTGATTAATAACGGAATAATAATACCTTCTCCATTCCTGGACACAATGTTGTAAATATCACCTTCGCTAAAACGTTTTTATTCTTACTAGCCGTAACACGAGTTTCGCGCGTTATCGCAACACGTGTATCATTAGCCAATCGAGTTTTTAGATTCGCGTCTTCTTTTTATTCCATTCGACTTCAGGACTACGGATCGGTAGCACGTGTAACGTTCCATGACTTTAAAAGAATCATGAATCTCTTTTACGGTTACGACGAGTGAGTTAGGTATCTAAGTTAGTTGAAACTTCGTTACGATTCCCCAGAAAAGAAAAAGAAGCTCGAGAAGATTTTTACGATTTACATTTGAATCTATGGTAATAGAATTGGATTAAACAGGTCGAAGAATAGTGGTTTCGAATAATGACGATGATCAAACAACTCGTCAAATTTTTTTCTCGAATCGAAACAAAACGAAGATTCTTAATACGGCGTGGATATATACGTGTATACATAAACTTTGATTTAGATTTCGATATCGATGTAACCATTGTGAGATAAGTAAATGTATCGTTGTCATTTCGGATTATCACAATGCATCGAGAACGATCGAATTTCTTCCTTAGCTCGTGACTGAGCTTCGGTGGCATTCGCAGCACTCCCTCTCGCGCATGTAAAATCGTGCACCGATCCGGTGTCTTCTGCCAGGTATTTGAGAATGCGCGTTGTTCCGTGCTGATTTATTGTCCTCCTTTACCACCATCCTCTTTTCCGTCTCTCTCTCTCTCTCTCTTTCTCTCTGTCTCTCTTTCTCTAGCTACCTCATCCTCCCCCGTAATTCCATGCGAGCGTTCCGATTAAGCATGCTCGTTAAAGGTGGCGAACGCGTCACGCATTCGAGCACCGATTATGGTATGACGCGATTTCACGAGTCTCTCATTAGCGATGCGGTTAATTCGAAGGGAAAACGCGGAATGCCAGGAGTTCCGCGAATCGGCATCGCGGTCGTGCCGTCCTTTTAAACGAATCGAAAAATCAAGTAAAAATTTCCAAATGATCTTGGTACACGATCTCCCTTCCTCTTTCCGCCCGCCGCCGCCCTTCCTTCTCCGAGGGTCTCTCATTAGCCATAAAATACGCGATGGTTCGGTCCTTTACGATGGTTCCATCGGTACTCAGAAATTATTTCTTTACGACGCTTCTTTTTTTTTTTTCTTTTCGAGAAGTTATACGATAAAAAAGTAATGTGATCGATGATAAACGTGAAAACTCTTTTGCAAATTGAACAAAAGTTATATATAATATATAAAATAGTTTTATATATATATATATATATTATATATGATAATGTCACATTACTATCTTCATAACTTTTTCTCCAGCGATTCCACAAGAAAATACATTCGGTAGACACTATACGCTATGCTAATTACACAGTACGGCTTGCTATGCAATTCCGCGGACTTCGACGCCTCGATCCACGGGAACTTAATTATAAGACGATCTTCCAAGAGAAGAAAAGCGACGATAGACGTAGAGAGACGATGACAACGACGCGGAGACCGCCAAGTAATTCTTCATTTCGCGCAAGAAATATAAATCTCTAGATGTGGTAGTGGTTGCTATAGCGCCAGCCTAGGTAATTACGAAAAGAGACGGGGTTATGTCTCTGGACATGGTTGATTCAACTTCGAAGGATCCGCGTAAACATCCCTGAGAAGACCATGAGAAAAGGAAGAAGAGAAGGAGAAAGAGATGGAAAAAGAGGAGGAAGAAAAGAAGAATTACGCATCGCGTGAGTCTTGCGTCCTCTCCTGGCTTCTCATTTCTTATTTCTTCTTCTCCTTCTTCTTCTTTTTCTTCTTCTTATTTCTTATTCTCGTTCTTCTTAATTCTTATTCTTATTCTTATTCTTCTTCTTTTTTATTCTTCTTATTTCTTATTCTTATTCTTCTTATTTCTTCCTCTTCTTCTTCTTCTTCTTCCTATTCTTCTTCTTCTTCTTTTTGCTACAAGAAAAGGAAACGAAGATCTCTTCTGTTTCTCTCTAACCCCTCGAGAAGTCCCATAACTCATGCTAGGTGTTTCCTCGGTAATGACCCACTCGTCTCTCGTCCACGGGAGCTTTGGCTTCTCGTTTTACTCATCACGACGGCGACGGTGGCCCCTTGGCTAGCCGAAGGACGCTGTAGCAAAACGAATCAGAGACTCTTTCTCGTATCTTCTTTTTCTTTTTCTTCTTCTTCTTCTTCTTCCTCTTTTTACTTTGATGTGTATTCTTCTTTCTCGGGTAATATATAATTATCGCCGTAAGGAATTCCGCATAGAAATCGTCGTGAGAAACGTTCCCTTCCGTTATTCGAATAATTCCAAAGAAATAATCGGTTAGATTCGAATAATCATAGATCTTATATTATCAAAGATCGAATCGGGAGAAGAGTGTAAAAGACGGAAATGGGAAGGATTCCAATAGTGGATGGCGGGCTGCCGTTTAACAGCACGTCCCGATATGTAAATCTATGTGAAGGTCGTGGTAAAGAAGACAACGAAGTTGTTTTCTTCAGTAGGATCGGATGGAATGTCCGGTTAACGGTACGACGTACGCACGATGCCGGACGCATCCTGCTCGATCAGAAAATTCAACGAGGGGTCAGGACGTTTCGCGGAATGTCAGCACCTTCTTTTCCCCCTCCCCCTTCTCTCTCTCTTTCTCGTTTTCTCTGTCTCTCCTTCTCTCTCTCTTTTCTACGATTATGTCGCGCCGTAGGTGAATCCTTATCTCAGCAGAATCGACGGTCATGGGGTTAAGCGTATTGCTGGAAATAGAGACTCTGAACATGAGTGTGACCAAGAGAATGAGCGAGTGAGAGAGAGAGAGAAGGGGAGAAGAGACGTTAAAGATTACGCGCGAAGATACGGCTGCCTAGACGGCGAAATTCAAATGAGCCGCGGTACTGAATCGAAGGAGAAGTTGGCGCTGGATCAGTTACACCGCGTTTGGTATCTGATGGTGGAAACTGGAACCATAGGACGAGGCTGTCGGTAACGTCTCGCTGTAACCGAGTGTGTAACGCGCGTGTCGTTTGTTTTATAAGCCAAGTCGGAGTTACAATAGTTGTCTACTCACCCTCTTTTGCTTTTTTATCAAGTCTTTCAAACCGGTTCCCAACGAACGTACGAACGAACGTACGAACGAACGAACGAACGAACGAACGAACGAACGACACTTGGCCTCTCTTCAAGAGGAAGAAACTCTCTTTAGCTCCCGAGAGCTTAAAACTTCGTCGGAATAGCTGAAACGAACTCTTAAAGGAACGATCGACGATTTTCTCTTGATCTTGACGATGATTTCAGAAATAGTAAAAGGAGAAATCACTTTGGCGACCGTATTTTACCTATACGATTATTTGCGCAATATACGAGTTTGCTCAACGTGCTAGATTGAAACGTTAACCCTTAATTAGCGGCAAACTCTAAGGCGACCTAACCGACGGATCGCAAACGTCGACGGACGGCAGCCGCTAACTATGTTATAATCGTTTCTCGATTATCATCGCTGATGTTCGCCTACTTATTTCGTAATAATTTCATTCAATCGTTTGACTCGTTCCTTTCATTTTTTCTCTTTCTTTCTCTCTTTCTCTTTTCTCGTTTCGAAGATCCATCTAACGGGCGTCTTTTAATACGGATTAACAACATAAATCACCGAATTGAGAATACAAACGATGGATTTATTCGACGCCGTTATTTTAACACGTAGATTCCTAAGATCACCGATGAAACGTCACGAAAAATCTTTCTGTCATCTTCTTCTCTTTAGATTTATTCGGATACACGGTCTCCTTTGGTTTACACGTATGATAGCGCGCGATCATGCGATCGATATACATAAATATTCACGTAATATATTTATATAGATACATATGTACGAGTTTACGTGCAATTTCGCAGCTCTTTTAACAGACACGAGCTAGGCATCGTAATGGTCCTACCCATTAAGACATTAAGAAATATCGACACTCGTAACTCTAACGTACGGATCATCCGCTCTTTTAAGAGATGCAAACGATCTCTTCTTTTTCTCCCTGTCTCTTGGCATATACATATACATATACATATACATATATATATATGTATATGCATATATCTATACATATACGTATAGCACGTATATTTATCTATCCACGCCGTTGCACGCTCTATAACGTAGATATTTACGACGATCGTGGATTTCGATTAGATTTATATCCGTCGATCGAAAGGAGATTTACGTTCGAAAAGAAACGCTCACGTTTCAAAGCGAGAATCCTATGTGTTTAGCGAGTATTACAACGACGTCGATAGTATGAATGAGAGAGAGACGAAGGCAAGGACGAATTCAACGAGGGCGCCCACGTTCAGAATTTCATTTCTAATCCTTCCTCGTCGAATTCCTAAGACGTTTAAATGCATCGATGACAACGAACGAAGAGAGAAAAAGAGAAAGAGACAAGAAAAAAAGAAATGAAGAACTTGCAAAAGGAGCAACATTGCAAATAAATCGAATATTGTTTAACGAGAAAGGAAATTTAAATTAGATGCTGTAACATCCTAACTGTACGTACAAGTCAGCTTGATTACTCTCAGGTTATATACGGATAATACCGAAGAAAACGTCGGCGATTGGCGGGGATCCAATCGGCGAAACCTGGCACGTGTAGAAGTATCTCCGATCCAGGATTTACTTTACAGGTGGTGCCGCGTGACCCCTCCACGTACGTCCAACTTAACTTGGTATCTCCTTCTCTCTTCCGACCGGAGAAAGAAACAGAGAGAAAGAAAGAGAAAAAGAGAGAGAAAGAGACAGTAGACGTAGAGATACTAACACGCAACAGACACACACACATACACGTATATATCGGCTTAAATCACACACGTTTACATCTATCGATTTGTTTCTTTCTCTGTTTTCTTCTTTACAGTACCTTTTTCTTACTTCTCTCTTTCTATCATTCTCCTTCTTTCTCATTTTCTCTCATGAAAATATCGCGATTGTCGAAAGAAGAAAGAAAGAGAAAGAAAGACGGAGAGAAAAAGAAAGAGATGGTAGACGAGAACAGAGAGAAAGGGAAGAACGGTGGAACGGGTCCGAAGTCATCGAGGAGGAGACCGTTCCATGCCACCCCCACCTATAAGAGAGAGAGGCTATTTTACCGCTAGTCCAAGGCAAGATAGGATGACCTACTTTGACAGGCTCCTCCTAAGTAGAGGGGCATCCAGTGCGGCGTTGATTTCTAATCGGAAAAGTCGCTCCGTTGGCTCGTCGACCTAACCGGCCAATCCGCTGCCGTCCGCTGCCTCACCTTCTTCTCTCTTTGCATCGAACGTTCTGCGCGAAAAAGAGATCCGTCCAATCCGGGAGCATCCGATCCGCCTGCTACTCTTAACTGCATTTGCATGCACTAACGCCTCGATCTACCCGATTTTCTTTATTTTTCTTTATTAATATAACGATCGAAAAAAACCTTCTCCAGTTCTACGTTCGAACTTTTTTTATTCGTTTATTCTCTCGTTATTTTCTTTTCCTTTTTTTTCTTTTTTTTTTTGAAGAAATCTTATTATCTTATCTTTTATTAATTTTCGTTAGATTTATCGATCGCTCGAAACGATCGTGCCTTAGTTTTAACGCTTTATTTTCAATCTCAAAATCGAAATTTTCTCAAAGGTATTATAATTATTTCTATTACATTGGATACGATCGATTCTATCGATTCTCTTTTTCTTCCTTTTTTGTTGGGTTACTTTTTAAAATATGAGGTTTAATGCGACGAAATAATCGTTGGTTGGGGTGGTATCGATTTAATCGATTTAATCGACGAATCAATGTTAGATAAAAACATGCAAGTGTTTCTTCTTATCTATCGTGAAATTTTCTAACGCGTGCACAACGTTATACCGAAAGTAACAATTAAGAGATCGTGTGTTTCTAAGAGTCAAGATTTACCTTCCGGACAGGTCCGTGGGAAACGATGCACTGGTGCCAAGAAGGTAGAACAACCTCGGACCCGCTCGAATAACCGTTGTACGTCGTTAAAGACGCGTCATTAAGGTTAAACGCTCTCGAGAAGAGAATTAGCCGATTCTACTATATCCATTTACTTCAGCTTACGTCGAGAAGACGAGAGAAAGAGAGACACGGAGAAAGAGAGAGATCCTTGTTTGATGCAAAGTAACGAATTAATGTAGGCCGTTGACGTATTATGAGTGTTCTTCCTTTGCTACGTCACGTTTAAGACCGACCAATATTAACCCTTTTTAGAGCAGTATATATATATATATATATATTTGTCTTTAGTTACAATCATTTTGTTTTCGAGACTTGAACTCTATCAAGTGTTTACATGCTTAACTCATTGATATAATACTCATCGTAAATAAGAAAATGTTAATGTCATAACGGGTGAATATTTTATTGTAGAACATTTGTTTTCTATTATTATTTTAATATTACTTCATATATATATATATATTTGTTAACTTTCTAAAATAAAATTTCACATATGATTGAATTTAAATGTAATTCTTAATTAATTCTCCACGGCACATATATATATCTACATGTATATATGTATATGTGTATATACATATATACATATGTATACAGTGTAGATTTATGAAACCGCGAATTCAATCGACATCTAATTACGAGCGAACGATAATATTTCTTCAGGGCAACTCAAAGTCCAAAGCATTGCGTAGTCGAGAATAAGAAGACGAAGTGGATGAAGAAGACGAAGAAGACGAAGAAGACGAAGAAGAAGAAGAAGAAGAAGAAATAGAATCGATAATAATTTAACCGAGTCTCTCGCGCTTGTGCAATCGTCCATCGGGCTCGCTCGCGCGCTCGCGCGCGCCCGCTCATGGTATCATTCGTCGAAGGATCGAGCATTCAGGACCTCGAGCATTAATCTTTCCTCTCTTTCTCGGCTATTCCGATCGAACGTTTCGGACGAGTAGACAGGGTACTCCATGACGGGAAATGTCGAGGTCCTCGTCGGCTGGGAATGAGTTTGCTGGTTTCCTCCCACAAGACAGCTCTCTCTCTCTCTCTCTCTCTCTCTTCTCTCTTCTCTTTTCTCTCTTCTCTCTTCTCTCTTCTCTCTTTCTTTCTTTCTGTCTTCTATCTTTCGTATTTCTTCTCTCTCTCTCTCTCTCTCTCTCTCTCTCTCGATCTTGCACCGTTCTTCTTTCGGGTTCTTTGGCCGGCTTGTCAGGAGCTCGCGACTATTGTTTTACCTACGGCGAATCCTCGTTGCGGCAATTTCCTCCTCTTAACGTCACGATCTTTCTTAGATGAAGAGGAGACTAGGACCTGGACACGAGTTAAACGCCGGACCGGCATTTCCAATATAAAAATGATTCTTTTATATCCATAGAGAATACCTATATATACGTGCATATATACATATATGTGCGTGTGTGAAAGCTGACGTTTGATAAAAAAATTTCACTAACTTTCCGCGTTATCGAATAATCTTGGAAACGTTACAAAGAGAATTCGTCGACTTAATCTGATTTAAAAGGAATGATTAACGTAGTCCATGAAACATACAGAGTAGACGGTTAATGATGATTGGCTGCTGTCATTGGCGTACAATTATCGCCAACTGTCTTGACGTTTGCTGGAAGAGAGGCACGGGCCTAATGGGCTGGCAAACGTTTGATGAGAGCCGTGCCGGTTGCAGGGTGCGATGATAAGCGAGAGATAACGTGAAAAGAGAGAGAGAGAGAGAGAGATGAACGACTTGCTGGCTGCTTGGCAGCTTCGCTCGCTGGCTGGCTCGAGGCAAGGCGCGAGTTTGCACGACGAGCGTGCGAGCCCCGTGTATCATCGTGAATAGGGAGCAATCAGATATCATTAGCCTTTTTACCGAGGCCGTCGTTGTACCGCAAGGCCGTCCAAGACTTTCCCACGATCCATGCAGGTGCATCGATTTCTTATCGATCGTCCCTTTGATGTTCTCTCGATCATCCCTTTCGTATATGTATGTAGATAAATACGTCAATTTCTTTTTTTATTTTTAATTTTGTATCTCTTCTTTTTACCATCGACTTGAATCATTCCAAATCCGATCTAATAATTAATTCAGGAATATTATATTAAGCTGTTAGAATTTACGGATGTTTAGTTTTATCGTAAGTACGATCGATCCCGACTTTTACGCTATTTGAGATTTAGCGTACGAATGATCGGATGTAATTGGAATGATCAATGCGTTTTTTCCCGTTTCGTTGATAAAACTCCTACGTTTGTTTGTAAACAAGACGGATATAACATATTTATATACGTTATAATGAATTAAATGGTAGTATTAAAATATAATGATAGTATCAACGATTGATGCAATGATTCGATTAACGTTTCATGTGTATATACACTCGCACGCACACACATACACACACAAATATGAATTTACGGCTCGCATTTTATACTCCGTGTTCGCGATTTTCTTGTATTTTCCAAAGAGGGAAGATAAGAATGTAAGAATGTATACTATACATAGTTATTTATGATCTTTTAGGTGGGAAAATAGTTGGTGCGTCGCGATGCGTGTCGCCTCGCTTTCGCGATGATATATGACGCTTATTTTAGAAGCGAGAGTCTTCCTTAAATGCTCGGTAAATAACGCGAACCGTCTACGGAAAATCGTCGATTTCCTTTTGATGGCCAATGCTGCGAAAAATTACCGACGTACTCGACACTCCTTTTCTCTTTTCTTCTTTTTTGTTTTTTTTTCTTTCTTTCTTTTTTTTTTTTTTTTTTTACTATCGACATACGAAGTTTCACGTAAACTTTGTCTCTCCCTGTTAACAACCGTAAAAAGAAACGAGGTGTCACGGCGTCCTAGCATCCTCGATCGATTACCAATACAACGACCTTTCGCTCCAACCGATGCATTATTTCTTAATTCTTTTACGTAAAACTATTCAAACGACGTTCTTTCTAATAAAGAAAGAGAAAGAAAAAAAGAAAGAAAAAAGAATGATAGAAGCAAATTACCCTTATGAATGAAATTATTCTGTACAAATAAAAGAGGCAAAAGAAAAAAGAAAAGAAATAGAAGACGCAATCATAAGTTTTGATGAAGTATGAAAAAGTAATTTGCCTCGTTTAATGCGAAAGAATTTCGATCTAGATAGGTTTTAAGATTTAAAATTCATATCGTCGAAAGTTTCTTCTACAACTTTGCGTCTTGATAACGACACAGAAAAAGAGAAAAAAAACAGAACGAGGAATTACATCAGAGAAATAAAAAAAGAGAAAAAAGAAGAGTAAGAAATAATTGCGGAAGAAATATTGCATTAGAAATATCGATCCGTATATTTGGTCCTTTAAGATCTTGTCTTGTGTTGCGGTCTCACGATCGAAAAGGGAAAGAAAGAAAGTTAAAGGAGAGTATACCGATTCGAAGAGTAGATTTAACACCTAGATCGAGGAGAGTCCTTCCTCCTCCTCGTCCTTCTTCTCCTGTTTCTCCTCTTCGGTATCGGGAGTCGCTTGTGGTATCGCACGCTTGTGCAGGTAACGAGTTTCAAATGAGATTCCGATGTTTTGTCCCGGTCTCTCGTTGGGTATCGCGTTTAACAGCGATAACGAGGAAATCCCCGCGTTGGAACGAGTCACGACGCTGATGCTAGAACCACGGAGGGAAGGGAACTTCGAACCAATGGAAAAGGGCTGGCCCGGTCGTACGTGTTAGAGAGAAACGACGTCCACTCTTTTCTACTTAGACAACTCAAACGCAGACATATGAGAGAGATGCGCACACAAAATACAAAGTTATATATACTTATGAAAGGATATATATGGGTGTATATATTTATGCGTATACGTGTGTGCGCGCGTGCGTGTACTCGATGCCGCGTTTTCTCTAATTCTCCATGATTGATGGCGATTGGTGAATTTTTGTTTTCCCCTTGGACAGAAGAACGGAGTGGCAGGTGATTACCGTCGGTAGGTTGGTCTCGGTGCAGTTCGGTACAACTCGGTACAGCTCGGGGTGCCTCTCTCGGATCTCCATTTAGCTTTGAAAGAAGTATCTTTCTCTCTCTCTCTCTCTCTCTCTCTCTCTCTCTCTCTCTCTCTGTCTGTCTATCTCTCTCTTTCTCTCTGACTCTGTTTGAGCGAGCTTGCACGTAGACGCCGGCGGGCCCGCGTGTGTACGCATCGTCGAGACGATATAACGACCGCCGAGTGATCGTTAGAGACGAAGAAAAAGATCGGGGAAGGGAGGAAGATATTCGATAATGACCAACGATCGCGTAAAACATCCTCCACCTTCTACTACCTCTTCCCTCTTCCTCCTTCTTCTCCATCGCTGCCACCTCCTCCTCCTCCTCCTCCTTTTCCTCCTCTTCCTAACTCGACTCGATCCCGATTGAGTCGTCCACGTGGAAAGCAAAGTAACTTGGTGAGAAGACAGGGGAAGAACTCTCGTGCTTGTCTCAACTTAATTTCATCGCTTAATTTTATCTTGCTCTTTTTTCTGTTCTTTTTTCTCTTTCTTCTTCTTCTGTCTTTTCCTTCTTCTTCTTCTTCTCCTCTCAATAAATACTCTGTCGATATTTAAAAGATATTAGATATTAGATTAGCATCGAGCAAATAATAGGTTAGTCCGTTCGTAGATAGATAGACGGATAGATGGATAGGTAGATAAATAGATAATAATTATTCGAAGCGAACGTACTTCGACACGAAAGGATTGTAAATTTTATTCAACGTCTTATAATATAATATATCTTTTACCGATCGGTAACATAAAATTTATTATCCAAATTTATGCGAAATTACCAACTAAAGCGGATATATGTATCCTTCGTAATCCATTTTCCATCGTATATATTTATTCTAATACGTTTCGCTTGTTTTCGAAGAACCGATTAATATTTCATTCTGCTTACGTTTATAGATCGTTAAAGAACGCTTTAGTGGATATGATATAGCCGACAGAGAGAAATAGAATGATCCGTGGCGGATCTCTACGATTTCGTTTCTTCGAACTAGTTGGAAAATGGGCGTACATCTTAGATTAATTTTCTAATGGGAAACGATTTCGCTATTACGACATTTTCATTGTTATTAATCGTATTAAAAGTTTTTCGTACTTTCCATCATAAAATTATTCCAAGTTATCATCGACGAAGCCCTTTTCTCATCATAGGGATTATTTCGTAGAATCGATTTGAAATTGATATCATTGATGTTCCACAAAAAGTCAATAAGTGTAAAAAGTTACAAAAACTGATATCACTCTACTACGTCCGCGTGTTTTTTTTTTCACCTAATTAAAACTTAAGAATAAATTTCCCTTTTGTTTTCTTAACTCTTATATCAACTCTTATATAATTCGTAGCATATATACTACAAATTGTATACTATATTATATACTTTGTATTACGTAGTAAAAACTACGAGAAGTTGCTAATTGTTCAATCTGTTTGTACACCCACACACACACACGATACATGTATATATACATTTATATATGTATCTATCCGTCTATCGTAACAGAGTCGAAAACGTAAAAGTGCTAACCCCTTGACTTGTATGGTAGGCAGCTTATTTCGCTTTTGCTCGTGCAAGAGAAGTCGCTCTTAATTGCGCTGATATACGATTCACCATGGACTCCAAGAGCTATTTCACTTCGACCTGGCCGTTAACGTTACGCAGCGTTGCGATGCGGGGCCGTAAATTACTCGTACGCGATTCTATCCCGCAGGAGTGAGTTTCGTTCTCCGACCGCCCGGAAGGAAAGCGGAGCTTTCTGTGCCCTCTGAAAAATTGCCTCATGAGATCGATCGATCCTCGAGCGTCTTTCCTTCCTTTCTTTCTTTCTTTCCTTTTCTCTCCTTTTCTTTTCTTTCCTTTTCTGTCTGTTTTTCTTTCTTCTTTCCTTAGTTACTTACTTACTTACTTACTTACTTACTTACTTTCTTTCTTCCATTCTTTCACGATTTTCCACGAACGAATCCCTCTCGTTTATACTCGCTTTCACTAGTTCTAGAAACGTTCCGATCGGATTTTATGCAGATAAATCCTTGACATTTTTATCTTCTACTAGCTAGGAGTTACGTGCATAACTCCCGGTTAAATTCATTGTTGACGTATTAAAAGATTCTAACACGATTTTGTAGGAAATCTCGATCGTCGTGACGACGGAGAAATCGTGTCAGTAAACAAGCTTCCATCCTCATCGTGCAATTCGACGCACGTGCCACGACTCTAACGTTTGTTTTACAGTATATATATATATATATATATATATATATATATATATATATATATAGATCTACGTAAGTTGAAAAATGATTAAGATTAACGGATGATAATTAAAATCGTACCGGTTGTGTTCCGATCTCTAAAGAAAAACACGATCGTTATTTCGATCGATGCTTTCTAACTTGTCGTTGTTGTAAGGACGAACACGACTACTCGATTAATTTGTAATTCTATCCACGTCCTAGCCTGGGAACATCGAACGACTTCGACGAAACTTACGCACGTTCCGAATTTTTTCTCCGCCTCTTTAGAAACGGAATCGTTGTGAAATCTTTAGATGAGAAAGGAAGATTGCGTTTATTACGTTATTCGACGGAATCCTCGGTGAATAAGTCGAACCCGTTATATATGGGTTTTGTTCACGTTTACCGGACCGTTCCGATCACGTTTA
>NC_066600.1:1857500-1960000 GCF_905475345.1 Vespula vulgaris | reverse complement strand
TTTATTTATCCATCATTCCTAACGATCGATACATCCAACTACCTACTACTCGTCAAATTTCATTAGCATGAATTACGATTGATCGAGATTAATGTATTTTAAGTTTGACGAGAGATCTATCGTTAAAATCACGGAACAATAGTCTACGGTATTAATTCTATTTCGTGACTCCCGATGAACAATAATTAAAAATCTATGACTTACGAACACGATGGTACTTCCCAATGATCACTATTTACTACTTATGTCATCTCCATTACCTCTGGCCACCATTAAAGAAAAATCCTTTATAATGCATACCCCGGGATCGTACGTTCCACGATCTTTGAACTTTACCTTAACCCTTTCTAAGCGTAAACGTCAATACTTCGTGGAGATCTCCACAACCTAGCTTTGCCAATGTATTAGGGTAATTGCGGATACGTACAAGCAAGGTCGGCGATATTCTCTCTCTATCTCTTTTTCTCTTTCATTTTTTTACAAGAATAATAAGATTTCTTTCACTTACGGACCTCCTCGAAGAAAAGTAATTATCCCGATCGCGAAAAGATTCGTTTCGAATCTCTTAAATACGATAAACGATTAATTTCGTATCTCCCTGAAAAGAAAAACAAAAACAAAAACAAAAAAGTAAGACTTAAAAAAAGATATTACCAATCACGATGGTTTAATAATAAAAATGAAAAATTAAGCAATTAATATCAATCGTATATTAATCTGTCGTGAAGGATCGTAATATCGGATATAAAAACGATTTATTTCTAAATTAATCGTCTTAATTAATTTCTTTCGATTAGATAGCGACAGATAGATCGTGTAACGCGTGTATACACAAAGATCGAGAAGGGAAAAGAAAAGGATCGATGTTTCCTAGTAGGGGTTCAGCATGCTTTTCGAGGCACGAGCGCGTCAGATGCGTTGATTTCGCGGCCTTGTAATCGATGTATCGCGGTAATTGCCGATACGTATAGTTCGAAGAGAAGAGCGGTAACATCGTAAAGAGAGAAAAAGAAAGAGAACGATAGCGAGAGAGAGAGAAAGATAGAGAACAAAAAAGAAAGACAGAGAGAGAGAAAGAGAGAGAGGCAGTCGGCCCTTAGAGATGTTGATTTGCCGCAACGCCGTACCGGAACGGCCGTACAAGCCACCGCGTGGGAGAGCATGCGGCCCGAGTAGTCTCGACTTTGCTGCTGCCGTTGCTCCTTCTTCTTCTTCTTCTTCTTCTCCTTCTCCTTCTCCTTCTTCTCGTTCTCTTCCTCTTCTTCTTTCTTCTTCTTCTCTCATCCAACATCTCCTCCTCGCCTCTCATCTATGGGAACGAACCTACCGAAGAGATCCTTCCTCGTGCTAACGCCGCAATATATTGCCATTTGTTCTGCCCGCTATAAGGCAATATGTTTGTCAGTATCGCGGAATCGAACTCGAACCCTCGAACTCTCGAAACGAAGTGAGTCGATCTTGACCGTTATTTCGCTCCTACGTAGAGAGTGCATATGGTACCGAGACTCTTCTTCCCTTCTAACTATTTTTTCTTATTATTTCTCTCTCTCTCTTTCTTTTTTCTTTTTTCTCTGTTTTTTTTCTTTTTCTTTTTTCTTTCTTTTTTTTAATCTTTCTCTATTCCCGATGTATCATCGTATAAATTCTAGCAACGTTATAACACGAGATCGAAGGATATCGATCGAACGAACAATTTGACTTTTCTTCTTCTTCTTCTTCTTCTTCTTCTTCTTCTTCTTCCTTATCCGTATCTTCCTCCTCCTCCTTCTTCTCTTCGTTCTCCCAATCCATCTGTTTCACACATTGCAACGATCTCCGGTTCTCCGATTTTTCTTGTAGACTCAACGAGATCATTCCCTCCCTTCTTATATTTTATTATCTTCCGCGTTGAATACGAAAAAAGAGAACTAAGACGAGTCAGAAAGAAATGAATAAAAAAAGAAAAAAGAAATGAAAATTCCTCTTGTTCGTTTATGAGTTTGAAAACTATTGGGTATTACATGGGACGGTTTAAGAGAATTTATGATGGCCAGATGCTGCAGCTTCTGAAGTAGCTGATCGTAGGGAAGCCTCCTGGCGATCGGATGAAAGGTGAGCAAGGGTTGAGGGTGTGAGAGATAGATAGAAAGAAAGAAAGAGAGAAAGAGAGAGAGAGAGAGAGAGAGAGAGAGAGAGAGAGAGAGAAGGAGAGAGGCAAAGGGAAAGAGAGAGAGAGAGAGAGAGAGAACGAGAGATGTTATCTCTCCGCTGGGGCGGAACATCGAGGGTGGTGGCTCACCGCTCGGTAGTTTATACTTACTCGCACTTACTTTATTAGCTGCTAGCCGTACGAGATACGACGATAGCATCTGACGTACGAGGGCCGGCCGCGTTATAAAGACGTGACGATGCGCGATAACGAGGCATAAGAAACGACGGATTATTAATTTCGTGTCTGGACCATAATCTATCTCTCTCTCTCTCTCTCTCTCTCTCTCTCTCTCTCTCTCTCTCTTTCTCTCTTTCTCTTGCACAGAATTTTATAAATGATATAACGGAACGTCGATGATGATTTTCCAAAGTAAATTTTCGATCGACATTTCTTTTCCATATAACTTCGTCGATTTTGATCGAATATGTCAACCCATGACCATACGTCTGTCGAAGTATGACGAATCGAAAAGTGCATCTTTCTCAAGAGAGAAAGAGAGAGAAAGGAAGAGAGAGAGAGAGAGAGATTATGCTCGCTGCAAATCGGTGCATTTCTCCATGTCGGAACAGACGTTCCAATCGGCTTCGCCTTTGCCTGTGATATATCGTTCCATGCCACACGAAACAACCGCGAGACATTTCTGTTTTCACCTTTGCGACCTACCGTCCCTCTGTCGATATGTAACGCTATAATAAGCGTATACCATTTATAGAATTACGTTGAATACACATATCAAGTTTGATAAAGGAAAAAAAGAAATGATTAAAACTTCTCAATCGCAAAGATAAAGAAGAAACGTGCATTCTTGTCGTAAAAAAAAAAAAATATAATCTCTTGCATATAAAAAAACTTACGAATCTCTCTCTTTCTCTCTTTCTCTTTTTTGTTTTGTTGGTTTTTTTCTTTTTACTTTTTTTATCGTTACACGTTTACAAACGAATTCCACGATCGACGACAGGTGTAACAAGTTAAACCGTATATAACGTTAATCGTTTAACAAGCGTTTCCAAGCGTTTCTTCTAATCTTCGATAGTACAAATCCGACTCGTGTAAGCTACTCTAACGTGGATTATGCTACTCTTGTAATTAGTTCCCTTCATCGACAAGTTAGAAAGAGAGAGAGATAGATAGATAGATAGATAGATAAATAGATAGATAAAGAGAGAGAGAGAGAGAGAGAGAGAGAGAGAGTATGGAAATAAGCTCGATAGTTGTTCGCTGAGAAGTTGGAACGCTGGCCAAGCAAATGGTTAACTCTGATTCGAAGAATTCGTGGCACGCGTGCTCGTAGCTGTCTTTGCCACGAACACGAGACTCTACACAAACCTACGCGAGCAATGATAATAAAGCCGTACAAGAGAAAAAAAGACAAAAAAAAGAAAAAGGGAAACAAGAAAAGGAAAAAAGAAAAGGAAATAAAAAAAAAAAAGAAAAAAAGAAAAATCGAACTCCATGCGCGCCGAGCGACCAACCGATCGACCGATCGACCGATCGACCGACCAACAGACCGATCGACCGATCCTGTCCTTTCGATTTCCAAAGGAACGATCGAGAGTTGGCGAGTGAGCGAGTGAGCCCGCGCGAGCGTGCACACGCCGCTCGCTCCTTAGTCATGCAAAGACAACAGAATACGTAAGTGCTGACAGCGGAAAAATAATGAATTATGCACAGTGCGGCTCTTTCAATACGGTTGCGGACCATTGCGGTATACAGGCGAACGCGCGCGCGCACTTGGAGATTATCCGTCCTCGTAGCTTCCATTCTCTTTCTTCTATCAATTCTCAGCCCACGGCGGACGCTTGATAGATCTACGTCGAACGACGCAACCTCCGCCTCGAGCTTTCGAAAGAAATTACTTGAGAAACTTTTCCTCCGTCTCCTCCGGTGTATATCTCGGTGTTTACGTTTCTCCCTAAGGAAATTTCAGGAAGTACATTTTTATCGAATCGTTGTTTAAATTTTGAGAAATAATATATATATATATATTCGTCGATATAACGTGTAATATATTGTATTCGTGTAATATATTTTTATTGGATATTATTGTGGATGAAAATTGAGCCTGTATTGTTGGAATTGGAAAAGAAGAAGAAAAAAAATAATCTGACTCGTCCTGGCAAATAAAATCGATACAGTAATAATAATAATTATTATTATTATTAATATTATATAACGATTTTCAAAATTATATTTGTTATTAATAATTATTACTATTATCGTTGATATTATATATTATTATTATTATTATTACTATTATTACTATTATCGAAGAAAGTTCGATAGAATTCAACGTGCATTTCGAGGTGCGTTTATCAGGCACGTAGCAAAAGTGATATATCGAATTCACGTTCGTATAAGCTCGTTGAGGCGTGGGACGTCACGTGTGGGTGACGTATGTGCGAACGAGGACAACGCTCCGTGTCACCAGGTATTCCAATTGTCCTGTTACCACTGACGCGGACTCGCCCTGAAAGGCACTACGGTGAAACGCGTGTCCGACAAATTGCCGCTTAGACCTAGCGACGATATTTCTTCGACTCTTTCACGTCGTTCGACCAGAAGAGACTGACTTTCGATTATCATCGGATAGATTATGTACATCTTTCGAGAAAGTCAACTTGTTTCTTTTTCTTTTTTCTTCTTCTTCTTCTTCTTTTTTCCTTTTTTTTTCTATACGAAGCTAATAGACGGAACACTAAAGTCCATTATCTTTTTTTGCACAAATCTTTGTGTCGCGTCTCTGTGAAGCCAAGCAAGCCTCCATGATGTTCTTTGAGAGAGCTCGGTGATCACCGATAACGTTGCTTTACGATAATGTAGCACTTAACTTAATTTCATATACTGCATTATGGGCAGTAAAGGCGCAAAATGAAACGAAATTTATGACATAGCCGGCGAAAAGTAGCCGGTCCTGTCTCTCTCTCTCTCTCTCTCTTTCTTTCTTTTTCTCTTTTTCTTTCTCTTTGATATTAACCGTGGTCGTATAGAAAATAAAAAAATATTAAAGAAAAAAAGGAAAATAATAAAAAAAGAAGATAAAGAAATAAAGAGATAAAAGGATAAAAGATAAAAATTCGATATTTTATGTCGTTCCGCGTTCGACGTTAATACCGACATCGAGATGTCCTTTTATGGGAAGGGCTCGCTTTATATTTCACGTTGTACTGCTAAGAAAAATGTCTTCTTAGGTCTTGGAAAGTTCAAAGCGTCAGCGAATCGTACACCGGCCTTCTCCTTTCTCATCTTCTTCTCATCTCAATGATCGTTCTTCCTTGCACGAATCCCGGCACTCCCGTTTACGAGAAAAACGTTTCGACGGTGGTACGCGGCTCAAAGGAGAATCGGAAAAAAGTAGGACAAATTGCTTGGCGGTGTACGTCGCGAAATGACACACCTCGGTGACTGTAAAACTTGGTGGTTCGTATATAAGAGGAAGATGACGGCGAGAGAGCGTCGATAATAAAATGCCGACAGAAAGAGAGAGAGAGAGAGAGAGAGAAAAGGAGAAAGAGAAAGAGAGAAAAAGAGAGAGAGAGAGAGAAGAGAACGTTCGGCCGCGATTCGCTGTGCCGTGCCCTTAGCAAGCATTCATAAATAAATTTTAATGAATCGCCCTCGATATTTATCATGCTGCATCCATTGTCGCCCGATTACTTGCAAATATTACTCTCTCTCTCTCTTTCTCTCTCTCTCTCTCTTTTCTCTCAAAAGTAACTATGTCATTGTCGTCGAAAAACTCCTTCTCCTAGCCGGTAACATATTTTTTAATCCCTTCCTATCATATTTCTGTCATCGATATTATCCCCTTATAATTTTATTATATAAAAATACACGCGGTTGGATCGCGATATCGATTCGAGCTCAACGAGATACATTTCTCGAAAGGTTTTTGAAAACGACAAAAAAAGAAGAAGAAAAATTACAAAGAAAGAAACGAAAGAAAAAAACTCTTTACTTACGCCATTGCGTCGGTCATTATTTCGTCACGATTCATCTTGCGCTTTTGCTCCTTCGGTTTTCTCGTTGGTTATCAGCTCGCTCGATCGTACCTTCGACCATCGAAACGAAACATCGATTCGATCGATGCTTCTCGCATCTCATCCTCCGACGTTCTCTCTTCGAGAGAATCACAATATGTATTTCGGTGGATCCCGAGTCTCGCTTTCTCTCTCTCTCTCTCTCTCTCTCTCTCTCTCGTTCTACCTACGTTTTTACTTGCACCGTTTCGTACGCTCGTCGAGAAAACAGGTCCATCGCGAATTTATTAATTTATTTATATACACGTATAACGTTCATTCTTAGTATCCTCTCGGTATGCGAGGAGTAACTCTTTTTGCTTATTAAAAAGATCGATGGATCGATGAATCGATCAATTTAAAAATCATCTATTTTGGTGGACGACACCACTCCTTCTCTTTCGTAAGCTTTTAAAGACGATAAAATTAAATACGATAAAGCCAAGATTCTTACCATTTCTTACGTTCTATCTTATATAAAAATAATTTTTAACATATAACACATTATTTTTGATTCACCTTTAACGCGAATGGTACTTAATATCCACGCGCTTGTAATCCGTAAACGAGCGTGACGCATTCGCCTTGACCTCGACGTAAGATATTATGCCTACCTATGCTCGTCGTACAACACCTCGCCGCAAAACGAAGCTTTGATTTATACGAAAGTCCTGCTGGCGGTTACTTGTGACTGTCTCTTTCTCTCTCTCTCTCTCTCTCTCTCTCTGTCTCTCTGTCTCTCTCTCTCTCTCTCTCTCTTTTTCTTTCTTCTTTCTTCTTTCTTTTCTTTTCTATGCCTGCACGTACGATGCATGCGGGATGCACTGCTAAAACATACGTACGTACGTACGTACGTAACTACTTACACAAACACACACGCACGTGCAAGTACCTACGTGTCTCCTTTCTCGATAACTATACTACGTAAACTTGTGTAAACTATCTGTTGACCTGTTTATATCTTTCCCTGTTTTCTCTTTTTTTAAACACTTTAGAAAATATTTAACAATCAATCGAATCGTTCTCCGTCTATTTTTCCAATAAATGAAAATAATATATACGTTTAATATTGCATTAAAGTAACGCTTTAATACATTAACAATTTCTTTTTATCTAAACTTTAAAACTACTCGTTCCTCTTTTGGAAAGACTTAAATGCATTCGAATTTCTCTCTCTCTCTCTCTCTCTCTTTTTTTTCTAAAACCAAATGCTAAAACACAACTTTGTGCAGTTACGATCCAACTAAAGAAAATCCCTTTTAACGTTGCTCGTGGGGTAGCCTCGCTCAAAAGATTGTACGTGGAAAAACGTGAGAGAGAGAGAAAAAGAGGGAGAGAGAGAGAGAGAGAGAGAGAGAGAGAGAGAGAGAGAGAGAGAGACATAAAAAGAGTGAAACTTTTAGCAATTTCGTTCCGAGACGCGGCTATAAGTTTCCTCTCTCGGCTCGTACGCTTTGAACCTCTAGGAAGAATAAGGTAGACGCCGCGCCGTCGAGAGAATTAATGGAAGCAGCAAATAACGGATATTTCAAAGGCTCTTACGCTCCCTCGTAATCGAGTCGATGTAATTAGCGAACGTGTTTGCGCTCGTCAACGCGATCCTAGCTAGCTCTTCGTAAATTCCACCTAAGCAACGTTCCTCGAATTAGAAACTTTTCCGATTGGTTTAGAGAGTCCGATAGTTTTTGTTTTTGTCTTTATTTTTGTTTTTCTCTCTTAACGAGTATCCTATCTTCGTGGAAGAATTAAATATATTATCTATACGAAATAATCGTACGAATTATAATCAATGTTATATTTACGAGAGATAAAGAGAAAAGAGATAGAGATATAGACGAGTAATGTTTCGTGGAAGAAATGAATGACGAACGTTTATCGTTACGTATGTATCGTGCACGTGTTACTCTCAATTAATATATCATAAATAAGATCTGTTTCAATACGTATTTTCGGCTCCATTTCGAAAAACTTCATTGAAAGATATCGACTTGTCCTTCGAGTATCCTTCAAGTATCTCCTACTTTGTCTTTGACGACAATTAAATTAATACGTAAATTTTTAATACAAGGATTATATAATAAATCGTATTAATCGTATATATCTTAAATAATTGATTGAAATAATTCTGTATTATAATTAAAAAAAAAAAAATTTCTACATAACGAAAAAAAATGTATAATGAAAATTCATTCGCCGAAAACGTAACGATTTATATCGACGACCTTAGGATAATACATACGAGTGACTCATACTCGAGAGAGTACGAGTCCTTGTCATGACCTTTAGAAATTATATTTCAAGCTAAATACGACGAGATTGTTTCTTAATACGCATAATTCGGACGATACGTATAAATCGTATGATTCGCAAATAATATATATTACATAACGAATCGAAATAATTCGGTTGTATAATAAGAAAAAATTCTTAATTAAAGAATTCGCTTATTGATAATGTAACGATTTAAATTAGCAACTTTAATAATACTAATCCTTATTACGACCCTACATAGAAACTGCATTGGAAGTTGATTCGACGAAGCTGGACGTTTCATAATCCAAAATAATAATCCTTAAAACTTAATTGGTAAGAATAAAGGTAGAATCGTAAAAAGTTTCTGGTATCTCGGATACTCTTGAAGAATCTTCGTGAGAGTGCCGACGTAGCAGGATGTAGCGTGGCAAAGAAGGATCCAAGAAGTGTTGTTCGAGCGTTGCTTCGCCGTTTGCCGCACTACGTTGCGGAGATATTTAGCAGCGATCGGAAACAACAAGCTGCCGTCTAATCACCGATCGACTACCAAGGCGGTCTCTCGTGTGCGAGAGAACGTTCGCAGGAGAGAAAGAGAGAGAGAAAAAGAGAGAGAAAAAGAGAGAGAGTGCAACTGAATCACGCTAACTACGAACCACCTCGTAAGCATCTCCAAGGAAGACCACCGCACGGCTTCTTTCTTCTTTCCGCCTCAACGGACGTGTTTATCTTCTTGCGAATTCGATCTCTTGCTTTGTCGGTTTCTTCGTGAATTATTTACTTATTAAAATAAAACGCGATATCGTATTAACGTTAACTATTAACTAGAAAGCAGCGATACGAATAATCTATGGGAATATATCCATGGGAATGTTATATACGCGATTAGAATTAATTTTGATAAGTTCGGTGATTTTGTATTAAAAGGTCGACTACACACTACGACGTTCGGAACGAGACTGCGGCATAACGTGACCCCTGATGTTACGTCTCAATGACGAGACGAAACGTGTCTCTACTTATACTTATATGTAAACAAAGAGAACAAGAAAATGACTCGGATAAGAGAGTGTGTAAACAAAAGCTATACGTATAATGTAAATATCGGAAATGCGTGTTATTACACGAGATGATAAAGTAAATACGTATTTTTTACTTAGAAATATTTGATATTTAATATTTTATCGGGATATTTTTCTCGATCAGAAAGAAAAAAATAGAAGAAAAAAAAAGGGATATTAAAAAGCTTGTCCTCTCAAAGTTGATGACGCGTGAACCAACTAAAACATTAAAATATCTTTTGATACATGCACAGAGATGCACGAACACAGAAAGATGCATACACACACAAATGTATGTATATATCTATGTATGTATTATCGAGCTCGGCCATCGCCGAGATATCCGTAATAACGTCGTATCGTAAATCCCAAGGTACGCTCGGCCAGCAAATTTACACGGCCGTAAAACGTCGATGCGAGGGCAAACATCGGTGACTTCTATTTGAGTATCATGAGAACTTATCCGTGTATCTCGAGATCGCTCATCTTACTTTCTAAAATCCTTTCTTGTTTCAATAATTATAAATAAAACTTCCGTAGTTCGGAATTAACGTCCGAACGTTACGCATGTATCTTCCATACAAAAAAATTGCTTCGAAAGTTTTCTTTCTTATAGAAAAAAAATAAATAAATAAAAAAAATAAAATAAAGTAACAAAAAGAAAGGGAATCATTCGAGGTAAGATTTACGATTTTAAAATACTGAAATAGTATTCAAGTTGAACGTAACTCCCCTTCGATCGTCGTATTCGATTCGACGGAGGTCTTCGAAGTTTCTTGAATGCTATAGCTCGGTTAGAACTGCCGCCGTCCGTGCTTCCATTCTCTCTTTCTCTCTCTCTCTCTTTTAAGAACGTTATCGGTCGTTCGACGAAGAGGAGAGATTCAGTTTTATTTACCGGCGTTTCAAGGGACGCCGTAACGATCTCGGTACCGCGGCACGGCAGTTGATGCCGTCCTCGGCGTTGCTTCTGCTGCCAGGGTGATCCACGAGTACTCTACGTTCGTTCGCCCCTTTAGGCGAGATACGCGGACTTAATGTGTCCCGAGTGTCCAGTGAGGCCCTTAAATGTGTCCACATCTCGTCGGTCTACGTCACTCTTCTACGATTCTAACCGTTGGCGTCCATGATTTGCCAAGAGGATATAGGTAGAGACTGAGGTTTTCAGTCTCGGTAGGAGTACTTTGTATTCCAATCTACTCCTCCTCTTTGTCCTCTTTTATTTTCATTATTATTTTTTTCCTTTCCTCTCTCTCTCTCTCTCTCTCTCTCCTTCTCTTTCATTTTTTCTCGTATATAGATATATTCCTTTTTCATTTTTGCTTTTTTTCTTTTTGAAATAATAGAAATTTTTGATTAAACGTTAGAATGGGAGATAAGCTTTGAATTTGTTTCTACATAGAGATAGATGGATAGATAGATGGATAGATAGATAGATAGATAGATAGATAAAGAGAGAAAGAGAGAGTCGTAATTCTCTCGTTGTAATTGTGCATTGTATAGCAATTTACACGAACGTAGAGCGAAGGTCCAATATCGTATGCTGTATCATAGGCACCGTGTCGAGAGTGGAGTCCTAGACTAGCCGCGGTACATTCCCTTATCGGCAAATCGCCGGCTAATCATCATCAATCACTATCGGGTGTATCGGTCGCAAGCAGACGCATAAGTTTTGCTGTCCGTGTGAGCGCGAATGGATATAGGTAAGTACCTGCGTGATATACAGTTGCGAGTTGCGTCGTCGTCGTCGTCGTCGTCGTCGTCGTTGTCGTCGAGAGAAGAAGGGAGATCGGTGTATTATTTTTACCTCGTCGAGGTCTTTCCAACGACGGAACGTTCCTCTATGGACATTTCTCTATGACGACGAAAAACGTTTCGATCGTATCTCCTTAAGTGTCGCGAGACTCCTATATGAATTTTAGCTTTAGAATCGCGAGAAGAATGGCAACAAAAGGCACGATTTTCTCGCCGTTGATCGTATCGTAACAATAACCAGGATCATCGATGATGATCCGGTTTTATCTATCTATGGGCATTAGAACTCTAAGAGCAATGGGACTTTTTCCAATAGCTTCGTAAAGGCGTCCTGTCTTGTCTTCAGTTTTTATGGTTATCTTCTTTTACACTGGACGATTCTAGCGCATATGAATATTCTCTTCAGTCCCAGTCGAGTTTTTCTTTTAACGTCGCAACATAACAGAAGAAGAAGGACAGGGTCAAAGCCGAGCGATATCCTCGCAATGTTCCGATCGAGGCTCTTCTCTCGAGGCTGCTGTGCGGAGAAGACGGTGGACCGTTCGTCTTCGTCACTGGCCGAGCGAAGACGTGCCGTAGTATATCCCGATGACCGGTGTGCCCCGTCATTAGGCTTACGTGCTACCGACATACCGGTTTTTCCTTAGCGCCCGACCTTCTTCTTCTTCTTCTCTTTACAGCCCTTCACCCTCTCTCTCTCTCTCTCTTCTTACGAAGATCAAGGACGATACTATAAATTTCTCTCGCTCCTACATGCAAATCGATGCTCTCTCGCTTCATTAATTATTATCGAGAATAAAATAACGTACGCGTAAAACGCCGCATGTAGTTACGTACTATTACGTACCTTACGGGCTTTTGCCATGGGGTGTTGAAAGCGTTCGATCGAATAAAAAAGAAAGAAACAAAAAGAAAGAAAGAAAGAAGGAAAGAATGGAAAAAGAAAAGCGAGGAGAAAAAGGAAGAGAGAGAGAGAGAGAGAGAAACGAACAAACGGTGTCCCTCCGAGCGATTGAGAGAGATAAACGAAGCGGGAAACGCAAGCGCGAGTGCTAACGACGCGTCGAGAGATCGATCGACGTCCTCCTCCTCGAAAAATCAGCAATCCAGCCGTTCTCACATAGGTCCTTGATTGCTGGGACTCGCGAATCAGTACTCGGCAATAAAACCGGCTAGTACTACGTACATCTCGTACCTACCAGACGTTAAGGTGACTGTAAAGGTTCATTAGTCACCGACTACCCAGCAATTCGAGTTCCACTTACACTTTTCCCATCTTTTAACACGCTCTCCATACCTCAGGGCTATAGTATGATGTTGCAGAAGATCCATCTTAACCATCCATTCCAGATAGGATAGAGAAAATCAAACTATCTTTGGAAAGTCCCCGACCTAAATCTTATCTCGTATCACGTGGAGCGGGTTTGTAAGATTTACGAGACGGACGATAAACGGAATAAATTTTGTTCTTTTTTTTTCTTTTATCGAAAAACGAAACCAAAGACACTTTGATAGATATCCGTTTGTCAAAGCTCGTCTCGTTCGTTAGGCTAATATCAAAGAATTTCGCGTACGAGAATAGTTAGCCGCGCCGATTCGACGGGAAAACGCGTGGGTTTGTTCAAAGCGACGTTCGTTTACTCTTCTCTCTGATGCTTTTGTAAAGAACAAGAGAGACAGAGAGAAAGAGAGAGAAAGAGAAGTTGGTCGAATCAAGACGAAGAGTATTTTAACGAAACGCGAAGTAACGATTTCATCGGATGAGCTTTCAAGTAGGATGCTTTCGAAAGGTTCCGAAGGATTCCGCAATTTGTCAGGTTAAAACGAGAAAAGGGGACCGATCATTCTTCATGTGTCACTATGGTCGTGCTAATAAGACGTTATTAGTTAGTAAAAGAGACCTTTTCACGTCGCGGTACCGATCGGTGGGCCGGTTATTATCGAACCAGTCCGATTCCACTCGCATTCTTGCTCGCCGATGGTGGACGACGTTGATGGATGTCGGATGCTGTAGAGGGAGAGATCTTGCGGCAAATCGTGTTCCGCTCGAGAACTCGAACCATTTTCCAAGTAATTGCGAAAGATCTTCGTGGCAAAACCGCACCCTAACTCTCGACACAATGCGAGATTTTTTTTTATCGCTATAAATAGTATTGCAGCGATGTCGGAGGGGGGAGAGGGGAAGAGCACGAAAAAAAATGAAAGAAAAAAAACGAGAAAAGAAAAAGAGCGAGAGAGAGGTGGGGGTGGGAGGGGAGAAAATTCCCCTCTGGTTATTTGTCCGCGTTAATTTCGAATCGAAATTATTTCACAAATCGAATCTAATCAAATCGAATCTCCTTTCAAAATGGAATTTGCCTCTCCAACGTAGGTAGGATACGCTCATTACGTTCTCGTTAATCGAGAACGGAGATATTACGAACGTCTTACATAATCATGTATCACATGTGTGCTTTCTCCTTGGTACCTATACCCGCGCGCCCGCACCAATCGAAGATCGAAGTTGCGAGTTGGAAACTCTTTCTCCGACTTGGGGAGATTTCAGACGTGAAAATTCCTTCCCGTCCTTCTTTCCCACGTCTTTCGATCCATGGAAAAAAAAAGAAAAAAAAAAAGAAAAAGCAAAAGGTACAAAAAGAATTTACAAAAAAAAAGATAAAGATCCAAAGAGTTACTATATATTCTATCTATGGAAAGCGTCGTTGTTGAGAACCAATAGTTACGCTTATAATTTTAACGATCTAATTATTCATAAGAGACATCAACCACACACACACGCGCACGCACACATACATATATACTGATACTTATCTACACCTAATCCAAACTTTCCTTATAAATCTAGGCGTCTTACGATCGTAAGAAGGAAACTCAAACTACCTAACGGCCGATTAATACTTTATAACGATAGGCCGGGTATAAATAAACGTTGACTACCGAACGAAAAAGAAATAAAGAAACTCTCCTGTGCGAGAAAAGCGATAAAAAGCCCGGATGGATTCTGAGAATATCCACCGAATCCTTTTCACAGGTACACATTATATAAAACGTTGCCTCGTTATGACGGCTTAATCGCCTTAACCATTTCATAAAGCACCGGGTGGGGAAAATAAGAAAGAAAGAAAGAGAAAAAATAAAGAAAGAAAGAAAGAGAGAGAGAGAGAGAGAGAATGAATGAATGAATGAGAATCTTTTAGGTCCGATGATCGTTCGACGATGATCGGCTACGGCGAATTATCGAGGCGCATTGGCTTTTTCGATAAATTAAGTACCTACTCCTTCGATCGCACCTTCGAAGTTTGCTTCGAGACACTTAATTAAGACAGTTTCGCCTTTGGAAATCGCGAAAAGGAGATCCCGTTTACATTACGGCTCGTTAAACGTTGTACTAACGCGAATATGTCGACGTTAAGTCGAGACAAGAGAAAGATGAAAGAAGATACGAGTGTGTATGTGTGTGTGTGTGTGTGTGTGTGAGAGAGAGAGAGTGAGAAAACGGTTGCATGCTCCCTTGTAATAACCATCATTATCGGCCATCGCACGTCGTGTCGATTGTATCACGTACGAAAATTGATATTGTAGGAAGCTTCGAGATGAGGACCAAGCTTGGATAATATTATATTTCGATTCGAGTTAACTAATCTCTTTCTCGCTCTCTCTCTCTCTCTCTCTCTCTCTCTCTATACATATATAAATTTTTTTTCCATGTAGGTAAATTTTTTTTTAATGTAAATGTCTGTTCTCTCTTTTTTTTTTTTTTGATTTTTTGTTGAAAAAGAGGAAGAGGAAGTAAAAAGGATTATAAAAATCGTAATATTCTGTATCATATTCTATTTTAAATTATTATTTATGCGAATAGTATTATATGATTTTCTCTTAAGAATTATTTTGCAATAACTTTTACATATATATATATATGGTTTCGCAGTGTTTCACTTTTTAATTTATCGACGATAATAAAAGTAGTTTATCGCACAAATAGGATAACGAAAGGCCTTGAAATAACACGATAGACATACGTATTTCCCTTAAGTAGAGAAGAGACGCTACATATTCTAGGTCGACGTAAAGGTATATTGTGGAAACCCACTACTAATTACTAATCTCGCTTTACACAGTACGAAACGATTCAAATCGAGCGCGCTTCGAACAGCTGCCATTAGCCGCTAATTATGCTTCGATCTCTCGTGAGTCTACTTCTCTCTCTGTCTCTCTCTCTCTCTCTCTCTTTCTCTGTAGCTTTTGCTCTTGTAGCGGAACATCGTGAAATTTACGTTACGCGTTATTATCGGTCGGTGGCTCGATAATTGCAACGTCTCGTTGTCCAGCTGTTTTCATTGTACTCGAACTATAGATAACTAACAATATATGCCACAATCAATCGTAAATTTCAAAAAATGAACATTTTCAATTAGTCTTTTTCGAAAAGAAATCGATTAAAATTTTATACGAATACTTTACGACGAAACGAAACTTTATACTTTTGGCGTTTTAATGGCCGACGTTTGTCGTAAGTTTGCAATTAACACGAAACTTTTATTTTCCTCTTGTCGACTGTAATAACGTAATAATCATTAAAACCACCGGCACACGCGACGAAAATCTTGCACGACGAAGAAAAAATATCGACACTATTGACCCGAATATAAAAACGAAAAAAAGACAAAAATGAGGAAAAAACCCGTGTCGTTCCGACATTCTTGCAATTACACAATTAATATTTCGAAAGAAAAGGAGAAAGAAGAGAAAGAAAAAAGAAAAGTAATTATCGTACTCGGTACGAATATTTATAAAAAGTGGACGAATTTTAGGGATTCGTAATTAACTCGCAAATATGTAAGGAGTATCAGATTGGAAAAAATTTCTCTCTCTTTCTCTGCTTTATCGATCTCTCGTTAATCGATTTTATGCGAATCTTTTTTCTCTCACATTCTCTCTCTCTCTCTCTCTCTCTCTCTCTTCTTTTCGATAACTTCCGCGAAGAGTAGCCCTTACAAAACGCCATTTTCGTGGAGGAACGAAAGGATAAAATAAAAGAAATAAAAGAGAAACGTCATCGAGTGGCTCGCGGATAAGGAACGTATAAGGCAGCGGCGGGAGTTGTAAATGTAAATGAACGTGGCCGCCGCCCTGTAAGGCCACGCGCCTGTCATCGATTCTCCTCCCTTTTCTTCTTTTTGTTTTCCCTTTCCTTCTCCCTCTCCCTCTTTCTCTTCCTCTTTCTCCTTCTCCTTCTCCTTCTCCATCTCTCTTTTTTCTCTTTCTCTTTCTTCCTCCCTCTTTTCGGTACTTATATACCTCCATCGAGTTTCCAAAGAAAAAAGAGAGAGAGAGAGAAGAACGCTGAAACGATCGAAAATTTTATTCGATACCCGATATCTACCTCACCAACGACGGAATTACTTTAAATTACGATCGTCTTAATAACGGCACGTAATAAATAATTCAGCGGCGAAACGAATGGAGACGGACGATGATACCGACGATGAGATTTTCTTTCAATCCTTTTTCACGTATAAGACATTAATAACTCTTATACGTTCTATTGGTTAATTTATTTTCTTTTTTCCTTTTTCTCGTCCGAACAATACCACGAGAAAAGGTAGTATAATATCCTCGATCTTTGGTTTATCGAAGATAAACTGAAAAAGTCAAACAACTTTTCTATTTTTTATAGAAATATTTCATTCGTTCATTCAAATTGAATGATATATCTCCCCGTCCGTCCATCCATCCATCCATCCATCCATCCATCTATCTATCTAAAAAATGAAAAGAAAAAAAAGAGAAAAAAAGAAAAGCAAAAGGTAAAGTAACCCTTTAATCTTTCATCCACAATTTTCCGTGTTCGAAGATTTCTCTAATAGTTTCGTTTTTTCTCAGAGTAACAGGACGTTGAAAGAGTTAACGAAGATGTCAGTACGCTTCGAACGATTTGCAATAATTAATTCTCAAGGATCGGTTTTCTATCGGTCGAGTCGTAATCGAGGCGGCAGGCAAGACGGCGCCGAGCGGCGCGAAAGTGCGCTTCGCTCGCGATAATTGAAGAGTGTTCCTCCATCGGCGTATAATGAAAGCGATTCGCACACCGCGCCGTAACGCGTTCGCTTCGCTCGTCCAGAAAGGTGTGGGAGATTGCTGGAGTAATGGCTCGTGCCTGTGTAGATATACACGTATATATATACATATATATATATATATGCTTGTACATATATATGCATGTACGTAAAGAAATATTACGAGCACTCGACGATCATGTTAATCGATGTTACACGAATTTTTTAAACGCGAAAACGTCGCTCTGATATTCCGTTCCATAAGATTATCATCAAAGAACACGTTCGGACTGTATTTCGTACAATATAATTTCTAACTAATTACTTCTAACTAATTTCTCTTCCTTGTTTTTCTTTTTCCTCTTTTTTTTTTTATTCTATTTTATTTCTCTTTTTTCTTTTTTTTTCGCGTAATAAAATCGTGTCGCGACGTTCGAATTTAATTTGGATTATTAGATTTTTATTGTCGACTTCTATCTCGCTACTCTCCTTCCATTTCTAAAAGACATTAAAGAAAGCAGAAAAGGTTCCGAGGTATTGAAAAGTTATGAGAGAAACGCAGGCACAGAAACGAAACCGCCGATATATGCCTTCCTATATCGCGCGCCGGTAAGAGGTCCTGAAAATGTCCGATCACGATGCACGATAGGCCGATGCGTGCGGAACATTAAAAGCCGGTTTTACGGTTATCGCCCGTATACCAACTCTTTTTTATCCCTTTCCTTCTCTCACTCTTTCTTTATTCTTTCTTATTCGATCGAGAGGTCAGAGTGGCAAACGGTAGCACACTCGCTGCCGAGTTATACCGCGAAACTATTAGTTTATTGATTAAAGCTTTGCTCGAGCGAACTTTAACCTAACAGGAGAGTGCCTATCTTTATAGATATCCGGTTCGTATACGCACGTTTATGAAATATGACGGAGGAGTTTCCAGTTTCTATCTACGCGTGTGCTTGTAATTATTTATGGTGGTATCATTCACAGATTTATAATATATATACATACATATGGAAAGACAAAAAAAATCATTTCTACGAAAATTAATGAAGAAATTTATACGTTCCTATTTAAATGTTTCTACTTTATAATACCCATAGAAGAATCGATTTCCAACTCTTTCAATATCCTCAATAACTAGAGAAATCTATACGTGCCTGTAATTATTGCGATATAATTCTTAGATTTCTAATAAAGTATTATAAAGCGTTATATATCAATCTGTAAATCATGTTTATAAAGGAAATCATTAGTATGAAAATTAATGAAGATATTTATACGATCCTATTTAAATGTTTCGCAGCAATGTATTCGATAAAAATCGATTTCAAGCACTGTTCGAGATTCTCACGACACGGGGTTATATCGATTCAACCCGTAAAACAGTATCAACCCGTCGTCCATCCAGTCCTCCCCCTCCACGTTCATTGATTTTAGTTGGTTGGGATTTATTTATCCGATTCGAAACTCGATATTCTTTGACCACACCTTCGCGGATTATTTCCCTTCTCGCTAAAGCGAACGCATAACAATGCAAGACAAACGATTACGTCTCGACTACGATTCTTCTTCTTCTTAAGATTTTTCTTCTTTTACTCCTCCTTTCTACTTCTTCCTACGAGAATGTACATCCCGGTAGACGTCCGCGAAAAAAGAAATGATATTTACGATTAGCTTCGAGTACGGCGTTAATTGTAATGTCTCCTTCCTTAATTTATAGCCACTTCGTCTAATCGACGATGTCTTCGATGACCGCGAACCAATCCTGAATATGCAAGTTGATAGTTCATTCCGTTCATTCTCTATATTTATTATAATCATCGTATCATCGACCACACCTTCGAATTTTCTCTCATTCTATTATATTCGGTGGTTACGTAAGTAAATTTCTAAGATGAGATATAGGAAAAACCTGTGATAGACAAAGGAGAGCGAGTCCTCGAACTCTCGACTAGTCTTATTCTTCTTCTCTTTGCTTACTTATCCCTTTCGTCGGCATTCTAAAGTTGAAAGAAAGAAGAAAGAAGAAATAAGAGAAAAGAAGAGAGAGAGAGAGAGAGTCAGTGGAATCGGCGGTTCTCGTGTAACGACAGCCGCCGGATAATCTTGAATATCTTATGCCGTAAAAGGTGCACCTCGATCGAAGGTGGACGACCGAAAAGCCGAACCAGTGTGGCTCTTCTCTCGTAGAAAAGTTTGCTGCTTCTCGTAATGGACGAATTATACGGAACAAATACTTTGTAGTCACTTACGCCTGTTCGTCGGCTTATTTGTAATTTAATCCTCAATCGAGTAAACAAGTCGATCTGCTCCTCGTTATCCAACAGATTTTTGAAATATCTTAACGATTTAACTTATCAGGATTAATAACTCGACTGGTTTAATATCTGATTCGAATCAATTGCTATGAGGTTGAACAGAGAAAACACCTAGTGTTTTAGTAATATATTTTAGAACGAAAGTTTATCTGTGTCTAAAGCTTCTCTTGTCTGTCTCTCTCCTTCTCTTTCTCCTTCTTATTCTTATTCTTCTTCTTCTCTTCGTAGCACGTCCATAACTACATATGGTAGATCTACTTTTTTCTTCTTCGATATCGTACGCACCGAGGTAAACTCGAATACGGCAAAGACCCACATTTTTATCCTGCGTCAGGGCAATTTCATTTGTGTACGCTATCCTTCTCTCTCTCTCTCTCTCTCTCTCTCTCTCTCTCTCGTTCACTCGCAAAGGCACAATCGTGTAAAAGGGGATCGTAACATACGGTGGCACCATGTCGATCGCAATGAGCACAAGGCTGACCGTCGCGTTGCATGTGCATTTTACGCGCTCTCGACCATGGTAAAAGTAACGGAGAGCCACGCACACTTTTCATTATCATTCCGATCACAAAACCTACTCGGGCAGGTGACGACGATCATCCTCTTTGAAACGGAAGTTAGACAAATTCTTCTTTTATAAACTCCTTTGGAAACATCCGCATCGAGGTCGCGTCGACAAGAACTCGCGTCATTCGTAATTAATCAAAATTATGACAATTCGATTATGATCGAATTGATAATGATGCTATATAACGTCGAGAAAAAATTTCTTTCGCCGTTTCATCGTTTTATTACCGACAACGTTCTTATACAGATAAAATTTTTTCTCGAAGAAAAAGAAAAGAACAAGAATAGAAGAAGAATAGAAAAAAAAAGATTCTCCTCTCTAATTAATAATTATTTTATTCTCGACAAACGAATAACGCTTATAGTCGTAGTATTTTCTAATATCAATAGAGTGGATTTTAATTAACAGTCGTTCGAGAGACGGACAAATAAGGCTTAAGATATCAATATAGAGAGAAGAAGGCCACGTAGAATCCCGTAGTTTGTGCTAAAGCATCGACGTGCAAACCTGTTCGTTATCCGTAAATCACACCTGTTCGTATACTAACTATGCAAATCCATCGATACCGTGGCTCCCAACAGACACGTCGCGTTTCCTCTATCGAAGCTATCACTCTCGTTAACGTTCACAGTAAATTTTCCATGTCGATCCTTTCCTACATCGCTATCTACGTGTCCTTTACTTTTCTTCTATTTAAAAACTCTTTTACGTTAATTACGATAATTGACGATCGATAATAGATTTTCATTTACGTCGTGGGAAACAAATAGAGGATTAATAAAGAACATGAAAATTTCCTTTAATCGCAAACCATCAGAAATCATTTTTCAAAGAGATTCCAAGAGATAATAAAAACACAATACCACGAATCAAATATTTCCGTGTAGAACGATTGCCAAGTATATCTTCATTTCCTGTGTTAGAAGTGAGATCTTAGAATAAAGGATACGACGACGTCCTGGCGTGACTCGAAATAGGATCGTTGAGCGCTGCCTAATCAAAACTCCATCGATTACGCGTACTCCGTTTACATAAGGATGATGCCGGCGTATCATCTAAATACCGAAGTAATGACTGTATTTAGAGTGTCTGGCCGCGATTGCCTTGCCCAGAACTAAATTATTATATCGCACGAATGGCGAGAAGAGAGGAGAAGAGAAGAGAAGAGAGGAGAGGAGAGGAGAGGAGGAGAAGAAGCAGCACGAGACGCGAATGGGCGGGGTGTCTACTCTCTACCTATCTCTCTCTCTCTCTCTCTCTCTCTCTCTCTCTCTCTCTCTCTCTCTCTCTCTCTCTGTCTGTCTGTCTGTCTCTATTTCTCTCTATCTTTCTTACTCTTCTCTAGCTGCGAGTAGATTGGATCGGAGCATTCCTGAGATGAACATTTAAATTGCCTGGATTCTACGCCATCATTTGTACGCGTCTGTCGCCTTTCTTTTCCCTTCGTTCCTTTTCACGAACGACGACGACGACGACGACGACGACGACGACGACGAAGACGAGAAAAGGCAAACGTGCAGCCGTATTACGTGCGACACCTATGCCGACTCTAAGGCTATAATCATGCGCGAAGTCTAAGGTAATTACCTGCGTCTGCGTAATCAAGACTGAAAGGTAGAAATAGAGTACGTATGTATGTACATATGTATGTGTCTACGTACGCAAGTACACGTGCTTTGATGGTAAGTAAGAAAAGAGAGAGAAAGAGAGAGTCGTCCCAACTCGTATAATTTTATCATCATCCTCCCGAGTTTAATTAAAATTGGTGTAATAGATTGGGAATTACTTGATGCCTTTTGGCGAAATCGAAAAAAAAGTTATTAAGGAGACTCTCGCTTGGACACCTACGACGTATATAAATAACTTTGTCAAAGGATCCATTTCTACGTGTTGCGTAAATACGTTTAATACAATAATTTACGTCTATATCTTTACCGTATTTACCAAGTTTGCGGAGAGAGAAACGCGGCTCGAACTTACGTGAATATAACGAAGGATAGGTTAACGTTAATCTAATTAATCTTTACGAGTGTAATTAGTAACGCGAGTTGGTAACCGTGCAACGAAATGTATACTACTTTACAGACGATGCTTCTTTTATCTTCACGAGTAGCGAGTACACGAGTATCCCATTTCGAGGCAGTTTGGCGATCGAGGGTAATACTTTCGGTAAATGGACCGGCGTCACCTTCTTCTCCCTTCTTTCTTTATTTATTTTTTATTTCTTTGTTTTTTATTTCTTTTTTCCTTTCTTTCTTTTCTTCTCTTTTCTACTTTTTTTTCTTCTTTTTATTCCTTTCTGTGATTCTCCATTCTTTTTCTTGCTTTTCGTTTTAAAGCTTCCTACGCTTATCTGTGTTTTCTATCCTTCTCTTTCTTTCTCTCTTCTTCACCGAGATATATCTATATACACGATATCTACATACTTATACGCATTTAATTCATAAATATTATCATTTATTTTAGAGCCTTTAAATAAACACTTTAGGAAGAAGCTTTAACATTTTTAAATGGAAATGATTTTAGTTGGAAACCTACTTCTCGATTTAATAGCCCCTATAGAATATTTTACAATCGTCATAACTCTCTTGTTACTCGTATCGAATTTACGGAACATAGTTTCGTTCGTTTGTAATTCACCGTACATATATACTCGAGAATCGCGATAAACTGAGTTGATACGCGAAATGAGAAAGGCTGATTTTTTTCTCTTTATCCGAAAAAAGTTGGGAATGCTTGAAATAAAATCGGAGATATTCCTGTTTAATGCATTCGTAAGATCGAAAAAGTATGTCACGTGTGATATACATACATACACACATATATGTATTTATTTATATATACATATTTAGTAAATTAATGATCTTGATTTTCTTCGAAGATCGAACATTTTCTTTTCTCTTTTTTTTTTTTTTTTATTTTAAACGAACGGTAACCGTATGAAAGCTGTGAAAAATGATTCAAGGACATCGAGCTTAGCTGAGGTATTATAAAAAAGAAGAAGAAGGTGAAGGGAGGGACAAGGAGGTAGGGTGGAGGTAAGGAACGATTATCGTGCGGCCGTCATTAGAATATTATCTCTCTTGCGTTATCGACGCGATTATCTTTTCGACACGATCGATTAGCGATCTGAAACCGAGAAGGTTCGAATAAAAGATCAAAGATATGTACTCTGACTGACGCAAGATCATTGTTTCGTTCTAAAGAGAAAAGGCTCGCAGCGGCACGTGGTCTGAGAGATAAATTAAAAAAGGAATAAAAAATAGAAAGATAAAAAAAAATTAAAAAAAAAAAAAGATAGAAAAAGGTAGAAAGAAAAGGAAAGAAAAAACAAGAAACGAAAAGAAAAGAAGAAAGAAAAAATTATGCAAGGACTGTGGTATTTATGTGATAGGCATATATATATATGTGTGTGTGTATATATATATAGTCGACCAATAGCAAACGTTCCGATCGGTTTTCTCACGGTGTTCGTCGAGTGTACGAAGACGAGGACGAGGACCTAGGTTAGAGAGGGTGATTTCACTGAGATGGATTGGAGGCCTCTCGTACAGGCCTTTGCCACTTGCAAGGGTTGACTGATTTGTGTACGCAAGGTCCCGTCGCCTTGACTTTACTTAAATGGGAATAAACGACACCGCGTTCCGCTTCTACAAGCGCCTCTACCAGGCGAACGAGAAGCAGAAAGCGAGAGAGAAGACTGGACGAAAAGATAAAGGAAGAGAAAAAGGGAAAAGGAGAAAGAGGAAGAAAGAGAGGGATACGATCGAGTGATGCAGGTGTAGAAAGGCGTCGTCTTCGTCGTCGTCGTCGTCGTTTTCGTAGTTCAACGATTGCGGAATAATCGACGCTTGTGTGGGAGCCGATACGTGCGAAAATATCTTGCGTACGTTTTATAGGAAATCCCGTGTCTTCTCTTGGCTCGACGATCGACTTTAAATAAAACACGAGATGGACGATGCGAACGCACGGTAGAACGATTCGTTAACGATCGAATCTCTAAGGAAGAGTTTCTAACTCACTTTCACGATGTAAATTTGTAAATCGAATCGAGTGTATGTGTCTGTATGTTTGTGCTAACGTATGTCTATCGTATACGTACAATATTTTTATATCGATAAAATTTGTTTCATATAAAATGTTAAAACTCTTGACAACCACCCACCACTATCTATCTCATTTGCAAGAATATGAATATATTAACGTAAATACGAGGATTTCAAAGACAAAGAGTATTTTAATATTTCTGATATTACTTTACTGAATGTAATCAAGTATCCTCCTCCGCTTACTCAATCGTTAACGATCCTCGAACCTTTTGTAATCGCTTTGAAAGTAACTAAGTAAGTACGCACACTCTCTCTTTCTCTCTCTCTCTCAAAGAAACGAACGAACGGACGAACGAACGAACGAGAGTTCGAGATGCAATACGTCCTATTCACACGAGGAATAATTATTGTCGTGCGGATAAGGAAAACCCACTCGTGCAGGTGTATCGTTGCACGGGCTTTCGAAGCCTAGCTTGACTCATCGAGAAAGATTCATGTTGGTAAATCGTTTTATCTCTCTTTTCCCCCTTCCCCCACCCTATCCTACCCCATCCTCTTCCCAATCTTTTTCGCATCATCGTTTCTCTTTATATGGTAACTTCGTAAAACGAAGATCGAATTTATTTATCGTTACGAATCATACGTAATTTGTCGATCGAAGTTTGTCGATCGAAGTTCTGTTTTACCTTATAAAAAAAAAGAAAGAAAAGAGAACAGAGAGAAAGAGAGAGGGAGAGAGAAAAAATCTTTTCTCTTATTTCGTCGGAGAAAAAAAATTCCCGTAAAAAATTTCTCACTTAGGCACTTCGTTCTCGGATCCTCGGATCTTACCTTCCCTTCCTCTCATCCCCCATGATGGCCAGAGAATGATTTTTTCCGGATAGCTAAATGGAAGAACGCTGTTACGAAGGAAGGAACTTGGTGGAATCGGCCTTCCAACAGTGGTTGCTCTCTTCCGTGTATTCGTATACAAGAGCGGAGTGCGACAAAGGATCCACACAGCTTCCGCCGTGGTGGACCTTACTCTGTCCTTATCTCCTTTCTCTTTCTTACGTATTCCTTTCGATCCTTTAGATTTCTGACCTTTTATCTTCGACCTCAAATCTTCCACGCCCTTATCCTCTCCTTCATTCGTATGTTTTTTTTTCTTTTTTCTTTTTTCCTATTCTTTGAAACACTTGACAAAAATTATATCAATTACGATTTCTAACCATTTATCATCAATCGCAAATCTTTCTCGAGCTTTCATTCTCTTCATTCTCTTATTGTTTTCTATTCTTTAAAACACGTAATAAAAGTCATGTTAATTACGACGTAAAACTGTGTTGAAAGGAAGCAATAAGAAAATATAGTAAGTATATTGATAGATCTGAATTTTACGACTGTCTGTATTACCATGGTAAATAAGTATAATCAATGACTAACTTAAGTAAATAATAATCAATGCAAAATATAAACGATATCTTTGATATGACACAATGAATTGTTGCATTTAATAATAGCAAGCTACTTTTTAGAAAAGAAATATTTAAAGGGATGTAAAAAAGCAGGAGTTAAAAAAAAAGGAAAGAGAAACTTGTAAGAATTTACGATATTTTTTTCAGTAAAACTCGACAATAGGCAATAAGTAACAAACCGCGATCGAATCTCCCTCTCTCTCTCCCTCTTTTTCTTTCTCCTTCGATCTATCGATATTTCGTTCGTCGAGTTAACGAGAACATCGAAGTCGTCATTTTCAAAGAGTCGACGTTGTCCGTGTCTTCCTTGGCGTTGCGCATCGATGCGCACGAGCCGCTTCTGCGTCAGCAAAGTTGCGTCGGTGATGCAATCCAAGGTGTCTTACGCTCCCGCACCGTGCGATTCCTTCGTTAACGCGCGCCGAACTATAACTTACGATCGTTATCGTGCCTGGGAAAACGAAACGACGAAAGCGAGAATCTCGACAGAAGTTACCCAGCCCTTCACCGATTATTTCTTTCTTTTCTTCTTTCTCTCTTTATTTCTTTCTTTTTGTTTTTTTATGCAGCTACGCATGTCTTGTGCTTATGCGTGTCGTACTTGCGCGATAGAACGGAACAATTTTTTTTCCCTTCTAGTTACATCTTTTGCAATGTCGGAATAACGATTATTCTTGCGGGTCACTGACTTGTATTCGTTGAAAAAGGAATAAAGAAGAAAAAACACATTTACCTACAATTTTTATCTAACTTCGATAATAGAAAAATCTGACCTTTTACGATGATATGCATATATAAATGTAGGTACTATGAAAACAAATGTTTGAGACGCGAACGATCGGAATCTTTTCCTTTCTTCTTTTTCTTTTTCTTCCTCTCCTTTTTGTTCATTTCCTACTTCTTTTTCTTTATCTATATGTCTATCTATCTCTCGTGCGAAACGTCATTATCTTTGAGAATCTATCTTACATAGAATCTCTACTTAGAGTTCTTACGATTAACGGCACTCGCACGCTAACGTTGTTGAATATCGTGGCCAATGAAGTCGCATTGAAAGGCAAATAGAACGAAGAGATGAAGAGTTTCAGATAATGTGTGTGTGTCTCTCTCTCTCTCTCTCTCTCTCTCTCTCTCTCTCTCTCTCTCTCTCTCTCTCTCTCTATTTCTATCTCCGTTTTTGTTTATAGCGAACAACTTCCGTGTAAGAGATTTTTCAGGATCGCGAATCGATCCGAAGCATTCTCATCATCCGTTTAACAATGATTAAACGAGACAATTTTAATAGAAAACGATCCGAAGAAACGACATAGTAATTGCTCGTCGAGCTTATATGAACGATCGGAGGTCAAACTAAATCGTAATCATTGCGCGTCGCATAGTAACTCCGTAATGAAGACGTTCTCTCTCTCTCTCTCTCTCTCTCTCTCTCTCTCTTTCTCTTTCATTCTTTCTTTCTCTCTACTTCTTTCTATTTCTCTCTTAACCACTTAGAGACGCAAGATTGTATTAAAATATGAATATTAATGGCGTTGGAGTTAATGTACTGTGTAATCGTCATGCCGGGCTATAGTCGGTGGCTATAGAATGTTAATACTCTGTGACCCCTTGGTCAACGTTGCTAACCATGACCATCTTCTATCTAACGCACACGTCCGGCGCATACTTTCCTTCCCTTAAAATATGCGCGAAGACGACGACGAGCCGCTTTATTTATTGCACAACCGAAGTAATAACGAGTCTCTTACAGCAACGACAGACCTTTATCGGGACGTAATTAAGATCGTCGCTCTTAAATTAAGTAATCTTCGACCTTACCGACACCAAATAAAAACAGAGAAAGAAAGATAAAGATAGAGAATAAGAGAGAGAGAGAGAGATGTCGTATTGTCCTTCTTCACACATAGAAAAACATTTTAAAGTGTTTTGCACGCTGACCAAACACGTATCGACTATTCCCACGATCTTAAACTGCGAAAGCGTTTAAAGAAAGGCAGGTCGATAAATTATTATAGCACCAAACGATCCGTCGTTAATATCTCTTCGTTTTACTTCACGCGGCATCGAAGTGATGTAATTCGATCCGTTAGGGAGACCATGGCGTATCCGCAGCTTCGAGGCGATCCGATTGCGGACTGGAGTAAAGTTCTCGGGGTGAAGTTACGATCGCGCACGTAATCCCTCCGAGTATCGATTTCGAATCGCTCGAACGATCTCTTTTACCTTATCATCGAAGCAATTTGTGCGTGCTAGTACGATTTTATGTTAAAAAAAAAAAAAAAAAAAAAATTGACAAGAAAGAGAGAGACAAAGACAGAAAGAGACAGAGAGAGAGAAAGAAAATGTAAGAAAAAAGAAGACAAAAAAATTGTTTTCTTTTCTTTTCTTATTCTGGTCTTTTCGTTTTCGTTTTTTACGAAAAAGAGACAAAGATAAAGATAAAAAAGAAAAGCAGAGAGAATTATTACGAATTCGATCGAGATTTGTTTTTGCGTGAAATCGCGACTTCCGTCGAGTAAATTAATCGCTCGGCAATAGGAGAGACCGTGACGTTTGAGATTAGCCGCAATTACGTTTAATCAAGGGAAGAACTCGCTCGCGGTTCTTGGTCTCTACTACGAACTGGGAAGAAGAGGGAACGCGGTTAAGAGAAATCATTTCGCACGACGTATCTTAAAGCGGCGAATCTCACGACGTACATGCATAGAGGTTCGAACGAGTAACTAGGTCGAGACGTAGCTGTACGTTCAAGTCGGCTCTTATAGACTTAATTACTAGCATGGTATAATTATAATTTCCCTCGTTTTTTCTTTTTTTTTTCTACCGAAAGCTCGGTAACTGCGGAAAGGTCGATGCCATAGATCCCATGAAATCTCTGTCTATCCGTCTGTCTTTTTCTTGCTTATTCTCTCTCTCTTTCTCTCTCTCTCTTTCTCTGTCTGTCTTGTCCTCGGTGGATTTCATTTCGTGCCAGTGCTGGCACGCGCGACGTATAGTGCCCCGGGTGTATAAATACGTTCGCATGCGAGCACCTTCATTATGCCGGCTCACGGTGCAAATCGTTCTGCTTTGAAAACTCGCGTGTGCACATCCAATCGAGTGTTTAACAAGCGTTAAGCCCTCCCACGGTGGCTGTTATCACGCGTCGTCCACCATCGTACTTTCTCCCTCTTTTCCTCTCTCTCTCTCTCTCTCTCTCTCTCTCTCTCTCTCTCTTTCTCTCTTCTCCAGAGAGATATAATTCCGAACAAAAAATAGAAAAAAAAAGAAATAAAGAAAAAGGAAGAAAGAAGGAGAGAAAAGAAAAAGAAAAGAATAAAAATCAACGTAGCATCTTCCAAGAAGCAAATTGTGATGATCTACGCTCATAATAGTCGCTCGCGACGATGGCCTTAACGATCCTTGCTCGCGAATGCAAATCGAATTAGAGTGTTTCATAATCGAGGCGAACCGCGAAAGCGCCACGTCGAGGTTACGTTAATAATGACCGGCTACTGTATGTGCACCGCGTCGTTAAGAGCCTAGCTCTCGATTTTGCATGCTAAGCTTTCGACTCTAACGACCTTTGAAATTCATTAGGCAACCTCGAAATAACCCCGGCGAGGAGAGAGGATTTTCGCGGTGGTGCTAGCGCGTTTCCGAGATAAATCGCGGGAGAAGAAGCGGCAACCGACCATATATGTATAGTATCTTATGTATCTACGTATGTACATATCTATACGTCATAGTGTAGTAACTAAAGGTAGCTACGTTACTTCGCAAGTATGCAAGAGAATTGCCGGAGGCATAAACAGACTGATGATGATTGGACAATTCCCCTCCTCTCTCTCTCCCTCCCCCACCTAACCCCCGCACCCCCACCTTCCTCCTCCTCCTCCTTCTCCTCCTCCTCCTCCTCCTCCTCGTTCCTCGTACAACACAGTGGCAAACCGACATAGACTTCTATACCGACAGCCTTCGTCCCTCCTCCTCTATAATCACTCTATTTATCATTCGCACCGTTTCTCGCCTTCTTTAATGGCAGTAATAGCCCACCCGGTACGTAGCCGATCTACCGACAAAATATTACGCGCGTTCTCTCCCGTCCTTCGCGATTTGTTTCGAGAATCATTTTCAAGCTTAATCCTCTTCTCTCTTCGCACGATCGATCCTTACCTTCTTCTTTTCCTTCGCTTCTTTTTCTTCTTTTATTCTTTATCTAAGAGAGTACAGCTAAGAGAAGAGTTAACGTATGAAAAAACTTGAGAAGGAAAAATAAATAAGTAAGTAAGTAAGTAAGTAAGTAAGTAAGTAAGTAAGTAAGTAAGCAAGTACTAACATGTATTACCGAAACATGTTTACGATATTTGTCTCGTCGGGTGAAAGCGCGATTTCTACGTCTATAAATCCGAGGATCGAGATAAAGGTGAGTATTATACGAGAGTAAACTGGAGAAAAAGAAAGACGATGGAGAGGGAGTACGAAAGAGAGAGTAAGAGAGAGAAAGGGCTTTCTCCAAATTTGATGATAATGATGATGATGATGATGATGATGATGATGATGATGATGATGATGATGATGATGATGATGATAATGATGATGATGATGACTACGATATTCCGACCGAAAAGAAACGTACTTCTTTAAGTTTCCTTATCTCCTTCAGTGATCGAAATTTATCGTTGTCTGATCTCTGTGTAACAATCCCAATCATCTTCATATACATACATACATACATACATACATACATATACAAATATATATACATATGACTGAAACAAAAATAATGAAGATAATGAGAGAGTGTCCGACATATTTGGCAGAAGTTTTCTTATGTTATTTCTTTTATTTTCTTTTCTTCATTTTTTTCTTTTTTCCTTTATCATCTGTCTTTCTCTTTAAAAGCAATGTCGGCTCAGTAGGAGCAAGGGAAACGATCGTGGCGAGAACGCCCATTATATCCTATTAATTAATCTAACAATGCGTGCGAGAAGTTGGTAGAAGCCGACTAACGAGAATGGTATCCACGACCGCGCAGAACCGGGAGTTAAGTCGGTAGGTAAAAGAAGAAGAAGAAGAAGAAGAAGAAAAAGAAAACGAAAAGGAGAAGAAATAAGAGGGGGAGGAGAAGGGGGAGGAGGAGATCCCTTTTGCTCGTAAAACACCCTTTCGTCTTTCCTCTTATATCGTCGTCCTTTTCTGTAGATTTCTCTCTCTCTCTCTCTCTCTCTTATTCATTTTCTCTTTTTCTTGGACGATTCGACGTTACGACTGTCCCGGCAACCCATTGAAACGTCTCCTTCGTAAGACCATATTCTCGATCATCCTTCCTCGTTCAACTCGAATTAATTATTTCGCATAATTCTTCGAAGGAAGCAGTAATTACCATCCTCCGTTTCTTCCATAAAATACATAAATATTCGGTTCGCGGTAAAAGATTCTCCAAGAAATTGACACGTTTCCACGATCGATAGAAAGTAGTTATGATTCTTTCTAAAACGATAAATCATCGGCTAGATTATTCGAGAAGTTGAAAGAAAAGATAAGTCTTTATATCTACGGTCTCTCTCGGTTAAGCTTCGTCTTCTTCCTCGTCTTCTTCTTTCTCTTCTTTCTACTTCTTCCTTCTTCCTTCTCTTCTTCTATAAACAGTCAAGGTTTGGATTACACCTCGTTGAGAGGTAATAAATTACGATTAACAACGAACGAATCGTACATTTTCTTTTCCTTTTCTTTTTTTTTTCTTTCTTTCTTTTCATCGAAAAAGAGAAGGAAACTTTCCTTTGAAGAAGAAGAAGAAGAAGAAGAAGAAGAAGAAGCATCGGAGTGGGCAGCTACGCCCTCCAATAATCATAAAGTACACGAGAGTAAGGTAAGTACACGGGAGTTAAGGAAAAATTTGTACGAGAGGTATGCTTAGCCATTCGTAAGCAGTCGCGCAGCATTCATTATCGGCCGGTTACACCGTACAGAGAGAGATTAAAAGTTCTTGCGATGCCCGTATAATGGGAGTTTCTTGCAGCACCGAAGGAACCTACCTACTTCGGCTTCATCCTCAAGACTGGCAACCCTTCGACCTTCTACAAACCTTCGCTTCGAAATCTTGTGCAAACTAACGCATGGAAATTCATGACGAGAAGAATCTTATCTTCATGAAGATACTCTACGATTTCTCTCCCTCTCTCTCACTCTCTTTACATATATATATATACACACACATATATATTTTTTGGAAATAAAGAACGAACACCTTCACTTTCATATAAATAAACATTCATCGAGAGATTGACCCGAAGAACCTGGATATCTCAATGATTAAAACAACCCCTCGAAATTCACCTTACTCGACGGTCCAACTTTTTTTTACGAATCTTACGTATATATTTCTCTAGACGTATACCTATATATAAGTATACTATATATCTTCCTTCGTCGATGATCTCCAAGAGATTTCGAACGGAAAGAAACGTAGTGCTCTTTTGGAACGTGCTTACTCGTAACCGAGTAAAGAAGAAACCGATCGACGGTAACGTCATCGACCGGGCACAGTTTTAAAACATCGTCGAACGTGATGTACGAGCACGAGGCCGCTTTTCATCCGGCGCAAAGAAGCCCGATTGAAAGATGCTCACGATAATTTCTCAGCGTCGTCGCATCTTATTTACGACGTGCCGGTAATGGAAGAAACGTGCGACGACTCGCGAATATCGCCGATCGCATCGCGCTCCAAACGGTCAGAGAGATGAGAGGAGAGTACCAAAGAGAAGAGAAGAGAAGAGAAGAGAAGAGAAGAGAAGAGAAGAAAAGAGAAAGAAAGAGAAGAGATAAAGAGAGGGAGGAAGAAAGTCCGGACGGACTGTTACGGTATGCAGGAGCCAGCCGCTTCCACTCGTACGCGATCAGACAGCCATTTTCCACTTCGTCTCGAGCAACGTCGTCGTCGTCGTTGTTGTCATCGTCGTTGTCGTCAGCGTCAGCGTCGTCGTCGTTGTCGTCGTCGTCGTCGTCGTACCAAGGGACTCTTTTTTTCTCCCCTTTTTTTTATTCCTTTCAAACGATTAATCGTCGCTCGATCTCCTTTCCGCAAGAATCTACGTTTCCGTTATAAGCTTAGGACCCTACGAGTCTCCAATGTAAACAACATTTTTTAACTGACTGATCCATAAACTATACCGACATTGGCGATACCCGTTCGATAATCGAAGAGAATCCCATTGAGAAATACGATCAGACTGATTCTACGAAATTAATCCCTGTCGCGTGCTACCTCCGACATTTTCCCTACTTTCTTTCATTTTCCCTTTTCTTTTCCTTTTTTCATTATTTTTTTTTTCCTTTTTTTTTTAACTAGCATTCTTTTACTAGCATTTCTTTCCTTTCCTTAGAAACACAAAAATCATATAGCGTTTCGTCATCGAAGAATATAATCTCCTCCCCTCTCCCTTTCGTCCCGTTTATGCAAATTCCATGGCGTCCAACCAAGGCGGCTCTTTTGTACCTTTATCAAGGAGGCGAGCACAAATTTACAAGCTCGAGCCTGCTCGCAAAGGACGAGAACGTAAAGGAGGATGAGGATGAGGATGAGAATGAAGAAGAAGAGGAGAAGCAGGAGGAGGAGGAGGAGGAGGAGGAAAAGGAAGAAAGGGGGAGGAGGATGGTAGCTTCCTTTCGAAGGTTTATAACTTGAGCTAAGGACTTGGCGCAAAGGCGGCCTTCCGCTATCAGATCTGTTCTTCCTCCCTCTCACCCCTTCCCATCCCCCTCGTTGCCTCTCCCAACCCTCGTTTAAACTTTCTTTCTCCCTCTCTCGTCCTCCCTTCTCTCCTTCTCTTTATCCCTCCTGTAAGTCGGCGGAGGCGCGCTTGTTATCAGTGACGTTACATCTTATTTTACGCGCACTTCACCGTTCTTGACATTTCTATGCGCCAGCTATGACGTCGGCTCGGCGCTCGCGAAGGCACCCCGTGACTTCTGCTAGACGCAAATTGACCGCGCTGCAACCCCATAAGAGGCCGCCTCATTCTTTCCTTCTTTCTTTCTTTCTTTCCTTCTCTCTCTTTCTCTTTCTCTGGTGATCTGGTACAAAGGTAGAAACGTGTAACCGCTTGTGGGAAACGAGAAGAGGTACACACGGTAGGTACAAACTTCTCTTCGATCGATCTTAACGGAAATACTCTTCGGCCCTTTTGCTTCCACCCTACTCTCTCTCTCTCTCTCTCTCTCTCTCTCTCTCTCTCTCTCTCTCTCTCTCTCTCCAACCCCTTCCTTCTCTGCTCGGTACGTGCCGTTATCGGCATGAATAATCATGCTTAGCTTGGCAATCTTTTGTTAAATCCTACAGAAACTTTTCCCACTCCTTCTTTAGACTTCTCATTGACTTACTAGTTAAAATTATATTTTCCGATTAATGTTTCTTCACTTTCGATCGCTTCAACTTCTTTTTTTTTTGTCTTTCTTTTTTTCTTTTTTCTTTTTAACAACGATTTGTTTTCTTTTTTTTAAATCTCCTCCTAGGGATAATAATCTTTTAATGAAATTGTACACATACATACATATATATATATATATATATATATATATATATATATATATACGTTAATTAAATAATTATATTAAATCGACTTCTTACGTTCAAATCGATCTATTTTATAAGAAGATATTCGTTCGTTAAACGGTTATTAAGAGCGGCGCCATGTGTATTAATAAGAAATGAAGATGTGCCGTATCTAAGCTGTTTACTCAGTTGACAGCCATTACACGCATCATTTACCTCGGATTACACCGTACACTCGTTGGACCACCTAGAATGGATTACCGACATTATCGATTATCTCGTAGCGATCGATTAACCGGATTACCACTCTCCCGATGTCGACTTGTTATTTCGTTTTATCACGAAACGGGATCTCGCCAGTCGCGCTAGACCACTCGTCGTCGTTCTGACCTGCCTTTCGAAACTGCAAACTTTCGTCAATGGAAGGGGAAGAAAAATTACAAGATGAAGTATTCGAGATAAGGGCTTACACGCACCGACTCTTATCTCTTCTACAACTGTATTTTGTACCTACATTGACAGGTGCAATACCAATGTCGAGAATCAAGATCGATTTAAAAAGATCAATGCTGAGGATGATCTACAAATTGATTCATATTTACCAACTATGAATCTTATTTTCTCTCTCTCTCTCTCTCTCTCTCTCTCTCTCTCTCTCTCTCTCTCACTCTTTCTCTCTCTTTCTTTCTATGATTTATTACTCTTTTTTTTCTTTTAAATAGATACCTCTTTAATCTTTTTTATTCGTTCGATTAACGTTCGAGTGAAACGCAAGTCGTTTTTATAGGTATGTTTTATAAATATATAAAAAAGTCAACGGTGTTAGTGTTATTTCTGTTTTTTCATTTCAAAAAAAAAGACACATTCACTCGTGTATAGTTTTGATATTTTCATTTCTTATCGTTCTCGTTCTCGCATGATTACGATAATTATTAATCCACCGATCGATTTGTCAATGCCTTCCAGTTTCGATTTTAAACGCAAACTCTAAACGAGAACTGAAAACGCATCGAACCTTTTCACCGAGATAGCTCAGCCTTTCCAACGATATACACGACTATTTCTATGGCTATGGTTGTGTCTATGGCTATGGCTACGGCTACGGCGGCGGTAGCGATTGATCGATTACGATCGGTTATTCATTTATGTAGTTTTACTCTCAATTAGCGCCTTCGCAATGAATCAGCGATTCAAATCGACGCGCAGGCTATACTTGGAAAATATACTCTATGGTTATACTCGTTAGGTTGGTCCGACGTTAATTGATTTCTTGGATTGTATAATTGGATCGGCATAGTACGAAGTCGAACTAGCGAAAGGGAATAGTATTTCTATTATTAAAAATAACTCCTTTCCCGAGTCGTTCCCTATCGCTATCTTTTACCTTTGATCGAATCGCCAACTTTCCGTGAGATCTAGAATATCCTTGCTCGCAAATTTTAACGTCTATATACGATACAATCACGATTCTTACTTTCCCTTATATATGTTAAAAGATAAATTTTATCATTGAAAAAACTCATTATTAAAAATCAATGAAATTTATGTCGATCAATGTAAAATTTCAACGAGGCATCCAGAGAAATTCTTTTATATGGTGTGTGTTTGTATATGTGTATGCATACATACATACATATATACATACATACATAAATATATATATATATATAGAAAAAGAGAGAGAGAGAAAGGAGATAATTCAGGGCACTTATTAATGCAATGCTAATTTTGTGATATCGTGACACGTATCGAGCGTCGATCCTGATCGCGACGATTATCATCGTCGAGACAGCATATCCGGGTAGGTAGTTACTTTATAAAGTGAGGCTTCGAACACCGATCATTATAACCAGAGAAAGAGAGAGAGAAAGAGTGTAATTTGAGTAACGAAATAATTGCATAGTATTTTGGAGTGCGGCGAGGCAAAGATTTTAATATCTCTCGCAATCGGACCTTCAAAATTTCACGCGTTATTACATCGAGAGGCCGGTACTTTGTCAAATTTTTAATGGACCCGAACCAGACGATCGTAGTATAGAGGAGTAACTTTGGTAATCAAGGACTCCGATCGTATTTCATTATTTTTTTCGTTATTACGAATTAACTTGAAAATGATGAAACGCCGGACGAATTCGAAAATACATGGAAATCCAATAGTGTCACAACAGTGGTGTTCGTATTACGAAAATAATCATTCATTATTATCGATATAAAATAATGACTTCGCGTATTTCATACGATTGTATATTATTGAAAATTTCTCCATAAAATTATTATCATAAGTCAACGAGATATCTCGAAAACTCGATATCTCGATGCTGATATTTATGCAATGAATACGCTATATCGATAATTCGAGTCTTTTACATTCTCGAGACGTTCACGTCCCACGTAATGATTCCACATTATTAATTAACGATGTGCGAGGCACATCATAGAAAATTAGTAATCGTTTTAGCAAACCTATAATCTTGACTATATATGCCGACCAAGTCATTAAATCGCTTTTATGTATATACATCGGTAAGGATATTCATTTATCAAGCGCTTAGTTATCGATACGGAGTTTTCTTCTGTTGTCAATAAAATCGAGTTACCCCATTTCTTCCATTACGAATCTATAATTAAATAAATGTTAATAATCTTTAAGTAATTCTTTTTGCATTTCGCTTTTTTCCTCATTACTTTTTTTCGTATAATATATATATATATGTGTGTGTGTGTGTGTGAGTAGGTAGGCAGGCAGATAAATAGACAGGTAGGTAGGTGGGTAGATAATAAAAATATCAAACGCATACAGAGACACACACACATATATATACACTATCAACTCAAAGGTTTTTTGTCCGATCAACCTGACCGCAAATTACGATGATTTCAATGACTATACCGATATAAACCGAGCAATTCCGATCCCTTAGATCTTCCGAAGCGCGTACCGACTTTGAGATCGTATCTGTATCGAGTCGTTGAATCCGTTGTGCCATCGATCGTCGGACATTCCGCTGTTACATCCCAAGTGGAAAGCCGATTTAGCCGTGCATGATAACACGCAAGGAGAAACTTTAAACGTGTTTGGCGTTTCGAGTCGGTGACAAGAATGACGAGCTTGAGAAGCGTAAGAAACGACTGGACCGATAACCCACATCGATCGTTTATACGATATTCGATCCTATCGTAATAATTTCTTCTTTTCTCTTTTTCTTTTTCTTTTTCTTTCCTTTTCCTTTTTCTTTTTCTTTTTCTTTTTCTTTTTCAGTCAAACATAAAATCTACATTGTAACAACTTTATAACGTTAATTATTCGATATACACGATAAGAAACGTGAATAATCTCAATAACGTGGTTAATAAAGATGATCAACAGAAGAAGAAGAAGAAATAAGACGTTGAAACTCGGAGAAATATCTTCAAGATATAAATTACTAAAAGATACGAATACAATACCGTGTATGGTTTGTGTGTTAATCCTCTTTTATACGATTTACAAAGTAACTCGATGCATTTTACGGATGCACCGAATTCCTTGCCTAATAATTGCCACGCGATAAACGATCGGCCCTCGTGATAACGAGTAACAGGATTTAAGTTGGACACTCGCCTTCTCTCGCGCGTGGCTAATTTACAACTCGAGAACTTATCGGCCACGAGTTTCGAATTCTTGCGGGTGTAACGCGGTAGAAAGCTCTAAGGAATTCGACGTTCTTTTAATCCTTCTTATTTTCATTTCATTTTTTTTTTTATTTTTTCTTTTTTATTATATTTCTTTTTTTTATACTTTTCTCCTTTCTTTTTTCTTTAATCCTTTCTTGAAAGTAAGTAATACGAGAAAGAGGAATACAAAAAAGATCAACGAGTATTTTCACATACCATAATTAAGAATAATGAGATTGTCACGCGTTAACTTCGATACAAAAGAATATTAAAACAATCGTTATTACCTTCATTAATAAAAATCTCTCTCCGTTTCTCCGTCTATCACACTGTTCTTATCTCTACGACAGGATGCAATTTTTACGGGACGAAGAAAAGAAGAAAAAAAGAAAAGAAAAAGGAAAAGAAAAAAAAAGAAAAGAAAAGATGTTTAATTGCGAAGAAGCAGGGACACTAATTAAACGTTTTCTCTTAAACGATCGAACTTCGTTTTCCCGATTGTAACCGGCGATTAAGCTTAAACGCGATACATTAATCTTGTCCATCCCTCGAATTCTTCCGGAAGCGATTTTGTTATATATACATATACAATACGTATGTGTACACTTTTGAAACGCCGTTTAATACGTCTCACGATTTATGCATCGTCGAAGTCTTATTTAAAATTATAAATCTACCTCCGCACAAACCGCGTATACCCATTACGTTGCGCTATGATTTACGAAGGAGGACGCACTGATACAAATCCGCGAAGAGTATATATTTCACGTCTTTTTTCTCCCTCTCTCCTTCTCTCTTTCTCTCTCTCTCGAAATATTATATCCATGCTGCTCAAAATAATTATTCCCTTTCTCTCTCCCTCTTTCTCTTTCTTTCTTTCTCTCTCTCTCTCTCTCTCTCGAAATATTACACCCATACTATTCAAAATAATTACTCTTTCTCTCCCTTCCTCTCTCTCTCTCATGAACGAAAGAAGAACGAGAACAGCAAACATAATCTCGTGTTTCTCGAGCACGCAACGGCCGAGGTAAACGGCACACGCACCACTAAACTCCATATTTACCGATTATTACCGCGTTACATTATTATTTTTACTTCCGGTTTATTTTGGTAGACGTTCGATAGACGAGATAGACAAACATAGTGCAGACGTGCCCTTTCACGAAATCTTATCGCAACGATTTTGCTCGTAGATTAAAGCCTCGTAAATCATTCTAAATAGGCATCAAAACTAACGATGATACTAAACGGTTATTGTTATTATCGTCATCGTAAAAAATTATTATTATATGAAAGAATCATCAAAGAGTCGAGTCGAGTCGCGTGTTTCTCCTACTTCTTCTTCTTTCATGGAAAATCTTTCTTTAAAAATTGATAACTACGATCATCGCCATAAATGGAATTCTATTTCCTCAAACAACTACGTGAAAATTACGATATCTTTAAATAGGCACGATAAATGTTTAAGAATAATTTCGAAACTTTCTCATGACGATATAGATTAGATCGAGCTATGTAATAACTTGATATATAATCTTGTAGATTTGTCGAGATAAATAAGAGAGAGAGAAAATTTGCGATCTCTCTTTGTCCGATCTCCGTTTTAAATAATAGTTCTCTTATAGCATGTTATTTTCCAAAATAAATTCGGTTTTCCTATTTACGTTTCTTTTTTTGTTTCTCTTTTTATTATTCTTCTCGAATATTCTGAAACGATATATGCACATCGAACTTCAAGTATAAAGACTACGAAGGGCTTAGCTTAACCTTTGACCCGAGTCAAGTTATTCGAAACTTTCGCACCGACTTCCCATCGAGTTTCCTCTCATTTTTCTTCTCCTCGAGACGTTGAAATTTCGTTCCTCCTTATCTCGCCGTTCGTTGCTTGTTCTTCGAGCTAATTAAGAAGTATCCGGCTCTGTTGAAATATGCAACCCGTATATACATATACATATATATATATATATATATATATATATATATATACACATACACACACACACATGTATATACATACATCTACATGAAGCTATGAGGAGCCTGAACGCACAGATTTCGTAATTATATTCCATGGCTTTTCACCGGCAAGGCAAATTGCGATTGGCCGTTCATCAACGTCTCTCGTTACGTACTTACGTTCCACACGAGTCCCGATTAAAGGATGCTTTTCCGCATTTATTCGCTCTAAACATCATACTTTCTTAATCTCCTGTATCATGACGATTTCACGGATTGGAAATAGAAACGTATACCTACTTTGAAATATCTACTTTTAGAAAGAAAAGACGAGCTTTCGATATCACATAAAAGATTAACAGCTAGCGGTCTTGCTCATTCTTCCTCTTCCTCTTCTTCTTCCTCTTCCTTTTCTTCTTCATCTTCTCCTACGTAAAGCTTATGTAATCCTTTACCCAGGATATAGCGTAGCTAACATACCTACCTGCTATCTCCTAACATTAGTGCTTTACTTACGTATTATGCTACGGAAGAAAGGCGAAAGAGAAGAGAAGAGAATAGAAGAGAAAAATATTCTCTAAACAACTAGCACTAAGGTACCTACATACGTACCTACATAAATACATACATACGTACATACATATATACATACAAGAGCGATTAATATGCCGTACCAAACGTGATATCGTTGGTCGCGTCCGCGTGTGCTCCTTTACGACCGACAAAAAGCTGCCATTTCGTTGAATTTATATTTAACGCTCGAACGTTTGATCCGTGCCGCGATCGATAAATAATTCTCTCTTTCGATGCGAGGCCGGAGTGTCTTCCGCGTCTCTACCAAGCGGCGCATCCGCGGCGTATCGCAAACGATCGTTTCTTGCAAGCTCTCGCACAGAGCGCTAACTCTTCCGTTCATCGTTCTCCTTCAAACTATCTCGCAAAATCAACTTCTTTTTCCTTTCGATCTTTCTACACACGGACAACGATAACGTTTCTGCCAACGTCCAACGCGTTTCCTCTTTTGGCGATCGTAATTCATCTTATATGTGTACATACATATATAACACGTCTTATATATATATGTATATATATATATACATATGTATATATATGTATGTATATGTATATTTATTTATTTTAAGCCGAAAGAACGAATATCAGCCCATTAATTCGGTGTTAAGCCTTAAATTATTGAGTCTCTCGAAAGTCTCGTAACGCCCACGGAAACCTCTTTTCGTCCTTCGCTTTTATAGAAAGCCATGACATAAACCATCTCTTTCTCTTTCTCTTTCTCTCTCTCTCTCTCTCTCTCTCTCTCTCTCTCTTTCTCTCTCTCTCTCTCTTGCCCTTATGAATTTTCGACCAAAGTATAACGCGCACGATTTATTACTATGAAATATATATGTATGTATGTGTATATATATATATATTTTTTTTTCTTTTATCGAACGAAAAAAGGACTAATATTAATCTTAACTTTGGACATGTTTCTACATATTAATACGAATGTGTATGTAAACTCTATCTCAATGATAGAGATTCATCTTCTTGGTAAGTAACATCGAATGAAAACTTTTTATCTCTTAATGAAAAATTATTTGTCAATTAGGGTTAATATATTCTGTCGCTTTTACGAAGAATACTCGAGATTGTTCCTTTATTATAGTATAGTGTGCGTTCCTTTCTCGTACCAATGGTCGATGGTGGTCCATTGTATGGAGAACAGAATCGTATAACAGAAATGGAGAACGCAATTAAGCTTAAGCGCCTTTAAAGGTAAATTGCTCTAAATCGACTTCTTAACGCACGAACAATCGTAATTGGTAGTTTTATATATATATATATATATACACACACACACACATCTGTTTCTCTCTTTCTATCTATCGAAAAGATAGATGCGCTCGTTAAATCGTAGTCGGTGTTATCAACGTGCCATTAACGATACGTTCGATTCCAACGTGTCAGAAGATACAACATCGTTCATAATTGAATACGGAAGACTTAGTATCTCGATCGCGACACCCGGCGTATCTACAAACGAGCTTCTAACGATTGAATACCGACCAACGTACTTATGTAGTACGTAGGTACGTACGTACATATACATGTACGTATATATGTATGTATGTATCTATGTACGTTGTTAGTAGTTTCCATATAAGAGAATGACACCTCTCTTCGAACTTCATATAACGAAATGTTAAGTTAATAAATTCGCATTCTCTCTCTCTCTCTCTTTCTTTTTCCTTCTCTCTTTTCAAACGGCGCACCTACTACTCGAAAGTATTCCAAAAATGTTTATATACATATATATATATATATATTTATGTAAATAACTAAGAAAACCTATAGATCTCGATCTATTTCAAGTTACGATCTCTATAGAAAAGGTTCGATTCGTAAGAAAAAAATTGAAAGACAAGGAACGAAGATATTTCTCTGGGCGTGGAAGCCGATGATCTTCTCGCGTGTATTTCATTGTGTCCACTCTTATAGTGTGGGTGTCAACGCCCCCGTCAACATTTCTCCTTCACAACATCCCGCAGTGAAAGACACAGAACCACTGAGCTTTACCAACTCTCCTTCTCTCTCCTTCTCCCTCTCCCTCGACATTATAATTAGATGCGAACCGATACTCGTAAATATAATTCGGTCGTTTCGTAGAAGACGCCTTATTTACGAACGAAGCGATATTTACTCTTTTTCTCTCTGTTTCTCTCTCTCTCTCTCTCTCTCTCTCTCTCTCTCTCTCTCTTTCGCTCTTTTTCTTTTTCTCTTACCCTTCGAGAATCGATCTCGATAATATTTAACGATCGAAATTGCTCGACGATGATGGTCTCGATGATGTCCAATGATGGTGTCACGATATTTATGTCACTTTCGATTAACGAAACATGTCTTCTACTATACACCTTCGTATGGAACATCGATTTCACGAGCCACTACCTCTCGAGATCCAGTTTATCGAGATAATCGACGACGCTTTCATCTCCCCATCGAATTTTCTAGTGAACGTGGATATTAAATGTTACGAGTGATCGATCCAATAAATGGAAGTATCCCTTTAATACTTTACTTCGCATTTATTTACGTCAATCTTATTGCGGCCTTACAACGATCGTCCATAATCGATTTTATTATCTAAGATCAGTTTCTAAATTTCTTAACAACATTTATTAGTATCTAAATCAAGGAAAAGCATTTTAGTTATCCGATTTCATTCGACTATCCACAATCTCATTTTCATTCGATCGTTAAAATGACAGTATAAATTTTGTTCTCCATAACAATAAATAATGCTTGCAGTTAGTGCATCGCGTTAGATGAATCTGTGGGATCTTTTTTGCTTTTTGTTACTTCTTTTTTCTTTTTTCCTCTTTGTTTGTTCATTCGTTCCTACTTTTTATTTTTTTTATTTTTTGTTTCCATCTTTTTTTTCTCCTTTTTTTTTGTTTTTCTTAACGCAAAAAATTAAATGATCTTTCTCGAAGGTTGTACTCGTGGGAGTACTTAAAGTTTGTAACGGGGAGAGGAAAAGAGGACTCTCCACGATCTGCATATGTAAATAAGCAGACGTTGTAAAATTCACGGTTAACCATTCGTTAGTCACGAGGACGATACGATACACTTCTTTCCTTCCATGTCACGCAGTTCATCTCGCAGAACGAAAAAAGAAGAGAAAAAGAGAAAGGAATGAAAAAGAAGGAAGGAGTTCGTGCTAACTTTAAGCATTGTGTTAAGCTACGTTGATCCTGAGACAGGTAATTAAGACCAATTTACATGCGTCCGCAATTGAGTGGTACCTACGAAAGAACGTAAGAGTTCGAGTGCTGACATTTTTTTTTTTTTTAATCATCTCGCATAACTAAAAAATGAAGTCTTTTTATCTCTTGCCTGTACGATAAGCTCGCTCGAGACGATCCTTTCGTTCTTTTCTCTTCTTTTTTATATTAAATTTATGGAAGATGATTTTTCCAAAAAATAAGACATTACTACGATCAAACGATCGATACATAACTCATACTGGAAAAAAAATAAAGAGGAAAGGATATATACATACATACATACATATATATATATATATATATATATATATATATATATATATATATAGCAAGAATTTCCAGCGACGATCATTTGCATGATGTTTCATGCATGTACAGTTACACGATCTTGTACATAATTTAACGCGAAACTTCATGGAACCTTCGGCACGTAGCCTTATCGAGCGGTAATTAAGTTAATTGCTTTTGCAGTGACTTAGTACTTGACGCAGGAGAGCCAGATGGAGGAGTAGTTTAAAGAGAAAAAGTGTTTGTAGCTTAGAGAGTGGGGAGAAAGAGAAAGAGAGAGAGAGGACAGACGAACGAACGAACGAACGAACGAACGAACGAACGAACGAACGATGCAGCGAGTCTTGTAATTTTCCTGACGAGGAACACAACGTCGAAACGACAGCCGATGATGGATGTCGGCAGATGCGGTTCTTCCTAATCGGAGACTTTTCTCCGTGTCGCACGCTAGACGCTCGCAGCTAACAGATCGACCATTAAAATATGTTGTAATTAATGAAGAGACGACTTCAGACACGGCTAACATATTGATACCGAGGACTCGTGACTTATCTAACATTTATATTCTCTTTTCTTTAGTTCGAATATCCAAAGTCAATTTTATAAGCTATTATACTAACTACTCTATCGAATTCCATTAATAATAATCATCTGATAAAAGATCAATAAAAGTGTCGAACGGAAGCCAAAATTTTCTTACATCTTCTTTTCTATACCTGTCGACGTAGATAAGTCTTTACATTGTCTGTTCCTCTCTTTCTCTCCTTGGTCCGGCCTAGGCCGACTTTCCCTTTTCCGGAAGAACGAGGTTATCCACTTCGCCATCCATCCTCATAATGGGGAACAGGATCATTTATTAAAGCGTTGATTCATCTCGAGGATCCGTCGAGTGATCGGCCATGAGCTACGAAAATCGTCTTGCAGAACTGTTTTATTCTTGATATCGAACCGATAGCTTCCTCTTCTGATCATTTCTCTGTCTCTCTCTCGAGAGAGAGAGAAAGAGAGAGAGAGAGAGAACTTTTTAAAGTGTCAAATGAATTCAAAAGAAAAATGTCGGTCTGAAAAATTTTTTACATCCTTTTTTCTCGGAAAATATTTCTTTGAAAGAAGAAAAGTAAATGAAAAAACAAATACGAGGGATGAGAAACATGCATATAATTGTTATTTTACTTGAACTGCATGTAAATCTTCTCTTCCTCGAAACCAACATAAATATATATATATATATATATTTTTTTTTTTATGGGCATCGTTGCTCATTGTTGCATGCTGCTCTTGAATTTACAACGTGTCGTTCAGCAGATACGTCGACGTGATATAAAAGCTAATAATGAGAAATCTTTCGGCATATAATAACGAGGTAAAATGGTCGAAGGGAACTCGTACGAATATTCATTATTATAATTAATGGTCGAATATAAATGAAAAGAAGATACTCTCGTTTCTCATTACGCATGCAAAACTCGTGAACCAGTTTCCTCGTTTGCTTATAAAACGAAAGAGAGAGGAAGAAAGAGAGAAAAAAAAGAGAGAAAAGAGAGAGAGAGAGAGAGAGAGATGAGAGACATCGTAATTAATAATCTCGTTTCTAGAGTTAGTAATCGAAGGCTTTAAATTCTTCTAATATAGACGGTAATGATCGGTCATCGATTATCCGGATGTCGAACGTAGCTGACCTTAATTAATCGAACGATTATGTTGCTCGAACCGTATCGTAAAGCGCAATTATGCCAACGCGAACGTACAAGTCGGCCTTTGGCTTAAAGCTAAGGTCGAGAGTGTAAGAAGAAGAAGAAGAAGAAGAAGGAGGAGGAGGAGGAGGAGGAGGAGGAGGAGGAAAAGAAGAAGAGAAGAAGAGAAGAGAAGAAGAAGGAGAAGGAGAAGAAGGAAAAGGAGATTTCTTCGATGAACGACTCTCGAGGGAGCTATCATTCTTTCTAGCTCGTGGAAATTCTCATCCTTCTCGTCATTATTCGATAGCCGGTTATAATAGTTTACGAGAAAAGAATTCCTTTGATCGATCGATCGATCAAAGATCGTATATCGTCGATTACAAACTAGAGTTTCGTAAGTAAGAGCGAAATCTATTCTGCGTGTACTTAATAAAAAAATCTTGAAGGTTAGCTAACACCATATCACTCGAGTATATAATCTCGAAATTAACCATTCGATAACGATTTGTTCCTTTTGCAATACTCTTTGAATAACCACCGCTCGTACGTTCCGTCTCCGGGACACCATAATCAGCGTATCTATGTGCGTCGAGTACGCAACAGAGATAGAGATTGGGAAAGAGAGAGAGAGAGAGAGAGAGAGAGAAATAGGGAAATTAAAAGAAAAGGAAAAAAGAGAGGGATAAGAAAAGAGGTGGGAGAAGATGGAGAGAGGAAAAAGAAAAGAAGTAAGAAGTAGAAGAAGAAGAAGAAGATCGCGGCACGTCGTGAACGCGTAGCAACGATAAATATACATAGCGATGTAATCGGTGGGGAACAAGCGACTCGAACAAGAAGATTCTCTATCTGAACGGGCAAGGCGGTAAGGGAACACCTCGCGTTTGCTTTCGAACGATACGCGCGATGCTAACGAGGCTAGAAACGTGATTCAGATCCGATTATAATCGTCGATATAGATATAAACTTCTAACTAATATCCAAGGCGAATCGGACGATAATTTTCCTGGCCGGTGAACGGACGATCGGACGCAGGTGCAACGAGAACTCGATGATCTCCTACGAGTATAATACACTCTCTCTTTCTTTCTCTCTATTTCTATCTATCTCTATATCCTTCCCTCTTTTCGCTATTTATGCGAAAACGCGAGGCAAATAATTTCCCTCTTCCTCCCACCCTCCAACTCCCTCGATATAACGCGTTTCGCGTAAACGTATTACATATAGGAACCATTAGGGAGATCCTAAAATGTACATACATACAGTGGTAACTATACGATAGAACATACACTCTCGAGCATACACTCTCAAGCAAGCGATCGTAATTTTAGGTAGTACCAAATACGGTAGGACTCCTTTCTGCGCATCCCAAACAGAGATAATCTGCGAGTCCTTTGTATTAACGTACCAACGATATAATCGAAAAGGTATTCTATATAGTTGTTAACTCCTCCAACTGGCGATCGTTATCCTTAATCCTTCTCCCTTCCGTAAGGCGAGTATCCACGATAGAAAAGACGCCGCGAAGATCATTCTATAGGATTAGTGAGGCAACTCTCTTCTTTATACTCTAATTCGAGAACTTGCTCGAATGATATTTTCCAATTTATCTGTTATAGGTAAGTGCCTTCTAAGTTCGAGTTCGCATATATTTCCGTCGAGGATACCTGAGATTCGATCGGTGAGTCAATTCCTTTTATGTCCGAACAATGAAGAAAGGTTACGTAAAACTGATTTACCGAAATAGGAGTCCCCATCCAGTTTGGACTTGAAATTCTATGTTAATCGCAATTGATCGCGGAATTACGACATACATTTTTAAACAATTATTCGAATACGTCGTATTTCTGTATTATATATTTTTATCTTGTCACTTCAAAGCTATATAGGTATTTTTGTTTCTTTTTTTTTTTCTTTAAAATTTTTCTAAAGACACGATAAATCACGCATTAAAGGATTAACCCTCGTTTCTCAAGATCTTCGACGTTTCGTCGTTGAAAAAAAAAAAAAAGAAAAAAAAGAAGACGAGAAAAAAGGAAAAAAAAATCCAAGCTAATAACGATATAGGTTCATAAATATTCAAAAAGATTTTCGATCCAGCAAAGCGAAGACAGAACAAATCGCACGATTTATTAAGTATCTCTAAGTAGAGAGCAGGACAAAAAAAACGAAAAAAAACGAGAGAGAGAGAGAGAGAGAGAGCGAAAGAGAGAGCGAGAGAGATATCCAGATAACGAAATGACAAAACTCGTTTGTACGTTGGAACACGTCGAAGAGGAAATGGAACTCGACTTGATACGACATCGAATCGTAGGAGCAATTGGTATCTCTTAGCCCTTTTTATCGTCGAAGCGTGAATTACGAGCTGGCTTTTGCGCAACGGAAGACATTATAATTCAATTCTCCGTGTGTATAAAGCAACGTTGGCGACTTGTCGCCAGTCTGCGAAACGTAAAGGAAATAGGGAAAAAAAAAACATAAATAAAAAGAGAGAAAAGTTTCTTTTTTCTTCTTCTTTTCGTACGGTAGCCTCTGATTTATAGCCGATTTCAAATAAAACTCGTGCGCGTTTAGCAAGGTTGCGCCTCGAGGATTATCGTAAAAATTCGAATTCCAATCTTCCTAATTGCGACAAGTAGTAAGTAGTTGAACGTTGAGCATATATAACTCTAAGTAACTAACTAAGCCGTGGGAAAGGCGGGAGGAAATACTTTCCGGCAGAAAGTCGTTTCGTCCTGGCGCGATAGAGCAAAATAAAGAATTCGAGTAAAAGGCGTCGTTTTATATTTACGATTTCTTTCGAGAAACCACGAGAGTTCCTCGTTGTCCTCGTCAATCGCCATTGGCTTTTCTAACGAGTCGTTCGCCAACGAAAGACAAGAGACCACACTTTGTATATCACGACGGTGCAGTAACGTTGAGTAGTAGTCCATTTTGGCGACTCATTAGCGAGCCTAGACTGGACGAATGATCCTTCCACCTGTCCACTTCCAACGCAATTAGCTTCCCATTTAGGTAGACACGGTTCTCGAGCGGAACGCGAGCACGATACTCGAGTAGTATTTCAGTCGATGCTGTTAGACGTCAAGATCGATGGAAAGGCTCTCGATCAAGCGGCACTCAATTTGGTGCTCCCCCGTACGAAAGGCCGCCATCGCTATCGCCATCGAGAGAGACCCCGCGTGTGTATATATATATATGTATGTGTGTGCGTGTGTATTTGCTACTATATACCCTATTAAAATATAACTTACGATCAGTTATCCTTGGAAATTACGATGGCGATCGGTTTGGATTTTGTATCTATAAAAGTCTCAACAAATTTTATCGATATTCCTAAGAATTTTTCTAGCGAATTTTATCAATCGTCTGATCGATTAAAAAAAAAAAAATAGAAAGGAGAACGATAGAAAAAACGATATCGTCGATTTCATAGGTGCCAATTGTTACTCCGTACCGTGAGTGACTAAATAAGAAATAAAGAACGACCGATCGGTGCAAAGTGTTAGAGCGATACTTACTCGCAGCAGCCCAACAACACGGCAGGCTCTTTATGAAGCCGTTGTAAGTTCGCCGCGGGGATTCTCGTGGCAAGGCGTGTCGCTTGCCAGCATAAATTACGCATGATTTTGCATTTACACTGAAAATCGAAGTGCTCCGTTGGGAAAAGTGACGCGTACGCACCTATTTATTATTCCACGAGAAAAAGAAAAAGAGGGAGTGGGAAAGGAAGGAAAAAGAGAGAGAGACAAAAAGAGAGAGATGGTTAAATAGTTAGATAGACGAAGAGAGAACGCATGGTGTTTTCTTTCAAGTACCTACCGTCTTACGAGTAGGATAGAAAATACGATTAGTACGAAGAGAAGATCGTTCTTGGTAGATCTCGAAGACGCTGACGGGTCTGTTATGAGAGACGGATCCTCACGGTGGTGGTGGTGTCTGCCTGGCGTCTACCTCGTGTCTACTCGGATCGTTCCGCAGCTTGCGTTCGCGTGGAGCTCTCTCACTGATTTTTCTTTTCTCATCGCTGAAAGCCTATGTTTATGAGAATCCTGTACCGGCAACTTTGTCCAACACGGCTCACGGACTTGCCGAGAGTAAATAAAGCTTAACCTCGACGATGGAATATTTCACGGTGGTACGAGATCGTAATGACCTTTGCTTTCGTAATCACCGCTTTAACTACACGATGCACCTCGGACGATGAAACACGAAGAACTTCGAATACTCTACTACATTTTTCTATATAAACATTTTTCAAAGGATTCACCCAAGACGATTCTAAGATTCTTCATATAGCGGAAGAATATCGCGATCGTGTATAGCGTTCGTAATTCGTAAAACTCCATCATCATATCTCTCTCTCTCTCTCTCTCTCTCGCTTTAATCAACGATAGAATCGATACCGAGGTACCCACGTTCGGATCGAAGATCTAGTAGGCAAAACGCAGAACTCGATCGCATAATTAATACCCTGGCATAAATTCACACCGTAAGGCCCCGAGACGTTCATCAGGCACGCAGCGTCGAGGCAACGGTTCGCGTTAGGGTTCAAGACTCTTCGTAGACCCGTACTTGTAAAAACCTTGTCTAAATCACGTATGAAGAGAGAGAGAGAGAGAGAGAGAGAGAGAGAGAGAGAGAGAGATAGTTCGTACAAAAGAGAATCCTCGAAGCTGTTTACTCGTACACCGAGCGATGCTCTTCCTCTCGAAGCGCACGTTGCACGTTGCACGGACTGAAACCGGCGGGAATCGACTGTAAGCCGAGAGAAATTAATAGCCTGGTATTAATTCTCACTGATTCCCCCGCGAAATGACCGGTTACTTGATTCCATCAATCTGCGCGAGTAATAACAGCCGTACCTCCTAGCCGTTCCTCCTGCGTTCAGAGTGCCTTTACGCGTCTGCTTGCGTCTACGAATACTTTACGAGTATAGGGAGTGAGTAAAGATGAAAAATCTTTCGGACGAAAATCCTGTTCCTTGGAAAGGAAATAAAGAACGAAGGAAAAATATACGAGAGAGTTATGACGTTTCTAATACGTTCCTAAGGACTATACCTTCTAAGAGACTCGTCGTCTTTCCATCCTCTCCTGTCCTGTACTGTTCTATCCTGTTCTCTTCTGTTCTCTTCTGTTCTCTTCTGTCCGACTTCCGATCGATCTCGATAAAGACAATAAAGGGACGATTCGTTCACGGAAGAAACGTAGAAAGCTTTCAGGGAAATCCTCCTACTCCGGAGAAAAGAAAAATATACCTAGGAAGAGAGAAAGAGAGAGAAAGAGAAGTCTAAAGGCGGCTGTGCAGCGGCTGTCGGCACAGGCAGAAGCCAATGCACATACAGGTAGGTGCGCCGTGCACAAAGCCACGTCTTACGCGGCCATGTTACCTCGAGGCATGCTGCTTTATAATGGAATAGTTCGTGGCGAGCGATTTATCGCGACTATTTCCATGTCGCGGCTCCGGATACACACAAGCCTCTCTTCTCTCCCTCGTTCCTCCCTCCGAACCGAAGTCCTCCAAGCCGGTCAACGTGAGACTCTCCAAGCTTGCGCGATGCATCCTCCTTCTTCTCGAATGACGTTGAGTACGTACACCGTTCTAAGTTGATTCCGTCAAGAGGAATACCTACTCTCCTCCTCTCTTGTCGCATAATAAAATCTCTTTCGAAGGACTTCTTCGTATGTATCTACTAGTGTTGAAGTCTTTTCCCTTAACTAAAAAAATGATATGAGAGTAGGAGAGAAAGAGAGAGAGAGAGAGACATAGGTTAGAGACCTGTTCTCTGTCAAGAGAATACACAACCGTGATAAAACATCGAGTAGAGATCATCGAATTTAATTAAAAAGGTATAGTTTGAATATTTGATCTATACAAAGTACGCCGTCTCTAGTACGGTCTTATTCACTGATGTTAACATCTTCCAACTATCGCAACGAGGATAGGAGGTACATACGTTCTCTCTCTCTCACGAAATATTTATTCGCTTTGGAACATTAAGAAAGTACCTAAGTAATGTCGAAAGAGTTCTCTCTTCGCTTCTGTAATCAGTCAACACAATGGGGAACGACTCGCACTACGAGTTCTGGCGAATCTTCGCTTAGCTTTAACGCGTCATCTTCTCGAGGTCCAGCTTCCGAGAAATCGACCGACGAGGCGGCTAGTAAATCGGTGCGCAAAAGCTTATACACACGCGTCGTCGGTGAAGGTGCACTTGAAGATAGAGAAGAAGAGAGTGGGTCGAGCCACGAAGGATGAAGAGTCGTCGAGGAAAGGTGAACCGACTTCGAGCTCACCGAGGTCGTGGCCGTGCATATTCCGATCCTAACGACGTCTCCTCTCTCTATTTCTCTCTCTCTCTCTCTCTCTCAATCTTTTTCTACCGGCAAGATCCAGGAGGCTCGCTTATTGCTCGTAAATTGCGCGTGGCTCCCGACCCGCTTTCTCGTTACTTCTAATATGACCCCGCGATGTATGTAGATTGCGACTGATTTTTCTTTTATCCCCTTCCCCTCGTTGCTCTTCGTCTCCTTCTCCTCCTCCTTCCTCATCTTCATCTTCATCTTCATCTTCTTCTTTAGCGGTGCATCGTAGACATCGTGGATCACCTGTGCCGTTAAATCGATCTCGATCCGGCTCGGTTTCTACTGTTCTCAATCGATCGCATTACCGCACCACGATTAAATGCCGTAACTAACAAAAAGAGAAAAATAGGACGATCTAACCGACAGGAAATTAAAATCGAGATGTATATACGATGACCGAAGACTCGTTTCGAGATACAGTTTGCATACTTATGTAACAATTATCGTATATACATTGGATATTTACGCGTCGAGAATTATGAAATAATTCGAACGATGTCGCATAAATAATTAACCATCGTCGTTAAATACTTCAGCGATCGAATACTTTGTAATTAATTTTACACTACAAATTACGTATATACGAAGATAATATATACGTAGATCTTACGAGAATAAAGATCGGAAACGATGACTCAACTGTATCGTAAGAAGTACTAAATGAAACTGAACTTGAATACGTTGTTAACGTTCTTGAAACGAACGTGAGAGTGTCTTCGTGCGTACGTGAAGGGTACGAGAGGGCAAATGTGTATGAACGCGTCGCGAGAATGTAAACATTGCCTGTCGTTCGCAATATGATATGTATCTATGAATCATTCGAAAGAACGACGTTTTTTATTTTCATGCGTATGATACACGCGAAGGACCGATGTCATCAAAATATTGACTAACGAGAGGACGAACGCAATGAAAAAAAAAAAGAAAGGAAAAAAATCAAAACGCACCAAGAGAAAGTAACAAATTTTTTACGACTCGGCAATTCCGAATCTGGAGTGGGTTTAATTGAATGACGATAATTATACACGTGTTCGCCAAGAGATAAGAAAATTCTCTACGTCCCTTATACGAGCATCTGTTATGTCTCTCTCTCTCTCCCTCTCTCTCTGTCATACTTTTTATTTCCCCTAACTCGCAAAACGATATATTCTCTCGAAAAGATAAACAAATGCGCGAGATTCCATGCTAAATTGGCATTTACAAGTGTTTCTGATAAGGACGAGTCTCGAACAGACTCTTTCTCTCTCTCTCTCTCTTTCTATTTATCTCTCTCTCTCTCTCTCTCTCTTTCTCTCTGTTTCTCTTCCTCTTACATTGCAGACTTCTCTTGAAAGTATTTTCTTTTCTTTTTTAGTTGTCTCGAATCGAATTAAAATCATCGTCGAGAAAGTAGACGCATTAAATTTTCACGACGTGCGATAATTCTCGATTCGCATGACGCATTAAAAAAAGAGATAGAAAAGAAAAGAAAGGAAGAAGAAGAATACCAAAGATTATTCTACTAAATTTCTGTCAGAATCATAAATAAAAAGTCTTATATATTAGGATCGAATTTATTCTCTCGCTTTTACTTGGTCTACTCTGTATCGGAGGGTTTAACATGGTAGACTCGTTGCGCGACGATCGATCTCGAAGATACGAGACTCGTGCTGTCTCGTCGACGATAAGCCACCGAACATCTAGACATGTGCACACGTCCTAGCTTACATCTTACCGGATCGAATCACGGAAAAACGTGATTCGCGCAGTTTCGCAGAGAAACAAACAGTGTAACAAACAATGGAACTCAGAACTCAGTTCAGTAAGTATCTCTCTGTCTTCTCTATGCGATGCAACAAAAACGTGTCTTCGACGAGGCGATGGTAGACGACGAAAATCTTAAAATACGTTCTATAAACACAAACGAATAAATAGAGAAGGAAGTAAAGAAAAGAAAAGGAAGAAATGAAGTTAGATAAAGAGAAAGAGAATCAGCACGCGCGGACTATTCTCCGCACCTTGCATTTGCATCTGAAACGTATGGCAACGTAGGTAGGTACCTGTTCGCTCGAGTAAATCGAAGGCGATCCGATTTCGCAAGTCGGAGGAACACTTTTGCCTTTCTTAAACATCGCTATTCCCTTCGCGACGGTATAAAACGGTATAAACATACACAGAGATCGCTACTTTCGAATCCACGCGCCGCGCCGTGAGAATTCAAGAAATAACGTCACTGATCGCGGACACCTTACCGATAGAATTCTTCTATCTATCTATCTATTCATCTGTCTAGCTATATATCTATTTATCTATCCATATTTATATATACATACATATGATATATATATATATATATAAATATATAAATATATAATCAGAAAAGATTACAGAACGAGACGTCTCTTGTAATCCCGGCATCCTTAAAATCATCCTCGATATCTCTCGCGTTCACTCGAGATCGAAAGTCAATCGACTCGACGACAAATTGACTCCAAGACTTTTTGCACGATCGTCGTCTCGATGCTCGAGAGCCGTTACCTTCACTTCTTCTTACAACAACGACGATGACGACGACGACGACGACGACGACGACGACGACTATGTCGTCGTCTCTCTCCACGAGAACGTGCGAACGTTTACGAAGTAAGAGGGATCGGTTTTATATGCATTAAGAATACGACGAGATGATGGACGTCCGTCCTGTCAGAAACCTCTCCTTGCTCTCTTTATTTGATTTCTTTTCTAAGTCCATCGGGAACGTAATTAAAAACCTTTCATTGTGACCTACTTTTTCCTACCAACCATCTCTATCAACGCGAATGTTCTACTTTGACGGATTGATTTCGCAAGTTTCGATCGTTTTACGAGTGTTCCTTCCTATCTTTATCTCATGTTGTTTCTTTACGATAATATACAATCGAAATTTATAAATATGATTTATGTACTCCATCCACCAGGAAATATATAATAAAATAGTAATAATAATAGTAATAATAATAATGATGATGATGAAGATGACGATAATGATGATGATAATAATGATAATGACGATGACGATGACGATGATTTCTGCATATTTCTCATGCTCTTTCTCTCTCTCTCTCTCTCTCTCTCTTTGTTAATACCCTCTCGTCCAAGTAAAGACGAATGGTTTTTGATCTCGCAATATCGACTTCTTCCCAGACGATCTTAAAAACGGACTTGTACCTCCTCTCAAGGACGATCCTTCTGAATCGCACGCTCGCCGTTCACTCTCGATCCTTCGAACAGTAGAGAAACCCTTCGTAGAAAATCGCTTGTTAAACCTTCCCATTTTCGAATATCATAAAAAGCGATACTTATTGGCAAATACTATGGAATAAAAATCCGATTGGGAGTGCGATAAATTCATATTTGATTTCTTACACTTTCACGAATATACTCGATGACGTTATCTTCGGATATGAAAATTATGAGACTAGACGAATATCGAGATTGGAAAAAGCGCGTAGTTGAGAGTCACTGACAATGCTCCACTTTCGATCTCTTTGCAGCCGCCTTTGCTTAGAAAAGACGATCAGCTGGATTACGTATGAGCACACACACATATATATATATATATATACAAAATTTATCATTGAAATAATAAACAAATAAAAATATTGAATTCATAAACGTTTCGAAAATATCGAAAAGATCGAAGGTGTTGGAGATCTCAGATGGAACACCCTGTTACGAGGGAGGACGCATTCTTTAAGAGGACGATCAACCGTGGGAAAGTATTCATCGTGCGAGAAACTAGCTACGTAATAAACGTTTAGATAATGTACCCATTGTTGGACCTCTCCTTTCTTATTCTCCGAAAGATAGAGAAAGGAAGAAGACATGAGTGTAGAGACAGGAATGCATGATTCATTATCATCGATCTTGTTTAATATCTTTTACGATTGCTTGATTAGATACGTAATATTTTACGACACCGATATAATACCAATGTTTTTTAATAAATTAAACAAAAAATAAAAGTGAAAAAGCGAAATTAGAACGATCGATTTCGTTCGTTTTTATCTCGACTTGCGTGCACCGTCAATTCTGTTATTCTGTTATTTTTGTTTGTTTGTTTCTTTTTTTCTTTTTTCTCGTGTTTTTTTCTTTTTATCTTCCATTGAAATTCTGCTCCACAATCTCTTTGGTTATTCTCGTCGATGTAACTTTCGTCGAGTTTACGATGTAATGGAGTCCGCCGAGTCGATTGACAAATCGTGTCTGGGGAGTCGTCGCAAAGCTGGATTGGGTTATTGGTAAAGGAACCCAGCGAGGAAGCATTGCGAACGTAGAGGGACGAATGTAGAGATCGAATGCAGTTTCAAGCAAAATGAGGAGAATCTCGTCGTCGTGGGCCTCGAGATTGCGTCTTAAATTGGATCTATTACTTTGACGAGTATTACTAAAATAGAAAAAGATAGACGGATAGATAGATAGATAGAGAGAGAGATAGAGAGAGAGAGAGAGAGAGGGAAGATAATTTGCTGTGGCCCAAATTGCATCGTCAAATCCGTACCCCACTTTCGGTGTACATACTTTTTTCTAACCTCGTTATTTGCTTTCACTTGACTACTAAGGAGAACTCAAACTCGAAGCTCCGAACTCGTCTCGTTAAATATCAAGAATCGTTTATCTCGTAAAACGTCGTTGCTTCTAAACTGGTAGAGTAGAGTAGAAAATTGGCCTTTAGGTTTGTCCGAAAGTTAACTAAAGCCATAAGGTACCCTATACAAGGTGCAACGAAGTTAATTCTTCGTTTCGCACCTAACGCTCTCATTCTCCTAGTCAACGAGGATCTCGATAAGAGCGTAATAAACGAAGTAAAGGACATTATCCGTTAGAGAATCTCGTCTAACGCGCGAATCGTGAAATTTAACGAACGGTTTACTCCATTAGCATGAATAAAAAAGGTTAGACCGTGAGCGTGATTTATGGTATTTTCGTGGTTGCAAACAACGTCTCTTGGATGTTCGTGAGATCTCGACGTTTTGCTTAGCGATGTATGTAAAAGCGATGGGACTACTATAAGCGCGTGTATCCTCTTTTTTCTTCTTCTTCTCCTTGTTTTTTTCTTTTTCCATTTTTATCATCTCTTTCTTTTCTTTTTATTTCATCTCTCTCGCTAGGGAATTTAATAAATCTCGTAACGTGGGAAGCTCACGGGTTAGCTCCGGACTACGTTTCTGTCGATTATTACCTTTTGCGGGAAATAATCTCATTCCACTGGAAACGCACTAGCCTTGAGCGAGACAAACTACCTTGTGCAATATGATTATCGCATCGCCTTGCATTGTTCTCTGTCTCTCTCTCTCTCTCCCTCCCTCCTCATACTTCAACGTACCGTAATCCTCGAAGGACAAGCTCTCTCATAGATCGAAACGATCAGAGTTTCGATATGTCGATATTATTATTGAAGACTCCCGATTTGCCTGTAGGAAATATACGAACGTTATAGAATTTAACGAGACCGATAATTCCCTGTATACTAGTTGAATTGAAAATCGCAATCGTATATGCCTCGCCATCGACAAATCTCTAACGCGATCAAGAGAAACATGGCTTACCTTTCTAAATCGGCATTTTCATGCGGAATCGATTCCTTCTCGAATCTTAAGAAATTCACGAACGACACGGTAGCGTGTCTCGGATAATAGTGCGTCGCTCGTGCATTCCTTTGACGAGTGTATGGCTCTTTTGCAACGGCAATCGGCACTCGTCCGCTTTGCGATAATTAATTAATTTCCCGTGACCGCGTCTGTTTGCTCCGCGAGCAGCAAACCCTACTCAGCCATAATATTTATCCGTTTACGGTTAATCGTATACACAGGAGGCGTCTCGTGGGAGCCGTGCGATTCCGATCGGATCTGTGTTATCCCTGGAGAAGGAATAGAAGTAAAGGATTGAAGTGAAAGAAAGAGAAAAAGAAAGAGAAAGAAAAAGGAGAAAAAAAATAAGTAGAAAAGAAAAAGAAAAAAAAAGAGAGGAAAAAAAATAAGCCGAATATCGTTAAGTGATCGTTTCGAAATATATCGTACGGTCTCGTTTCGTTCTCGATATGGAAAATCGAATGTTACAGAATTTCGCCGAAAAAAAAAGAAAAAAAAGGAGAAATGGAAGAAAAAAGAAAATCCTTCTGTCCTTTTTCTCTTTCCACTTCCTCCACTTCTTTTCTCTCTCTCTCTCTCTCTCTCTCTCTCTCCCTCTCTCTCACCTACATTAGATTCTAAACTCTTGAGAAAGGATCCCCCTCGACTTCCTTTCGTTCTCTTTACCTGTTTGTCCTGCGAATGCTCCCGATACCAGGATCGAGAACTGGACCTACCACGAGCCAATAACTCACGCAAATTACGCAACGCGTGCGTAGAAAGAGAAGCCGAGAATACACGCGAGAAAGAGAAAAAATGAAAAGAAATAGCTAAGGCCTGATTTGTAGATCGTTCGCGTGCTGAGCGTTGTAAGTGCATAGATTGAAATCAGAGATGCGACCGAGATTACGTAGCGCTATAAGCGAGTACTATAAGTGAGTATAATGAAGGATCCAATGAAAGGGATACCGCGTATGTACACACCGATCTTGTGTGAGCCTGGAAACGAGGATTCTTTTCCACGGCTAACTCTAAGAGGATATAACCTATGTCTTTTTAATCACGGATTTATACTACTTTCTTAATCGACTCGTCTCGTCAATGCCACGAAAGAAGTTTTTCGAAAAAAGAAATTAAGATAAAGAAAATCGCACGTTCTTTCTCTCAGTTCGTAGATCCTTTCTAAATCAATCTTATCTCTTACTAGTAGTAGCGTAATTTATGACCTTTCCCTTTCGTATTTTTTCCGTCTTTCTCTCTATGCCTTCGGTATTACGTTAATAATCCTAATCTATAGATGCTAGATTTACTTTTCGAGAACGATCGACAAATGTTTCTTTAACAAAGTATAACCTTCGATTAACATACGGTTAGCTATTACATATATATATGTATCTAGCAAAGTATCCGATATCAAGTCGATGAAAGGCATCGTTTCGACACACCTATAAAAGGATACATACATAGACAGACGACTAGTGTGGATCGTGGATCGGTGGGCCGGAGGAAGAAAAGGTCACGACATCGAAGTTCAGGGCGTCGAGAAGCATTGTCGCAGGTGTTTAACCTTCGCAAGAAAGAGCCAAGCCTGTTTCACCTGCGTATTTCTAACAACAAAAAGGAACGAGCACGCGCTGAGTATGTATACGTAGGGAGTCCGTACGAGTTCTTCAACGGTTGGCCAATAAATTAGACATTTTTCCATGCGACCTTCTCTCCTCTTCCCTTCTTCCTCTTCTTCTTCGTCTACCTCTCTTCTTCTTCTTTTTCTTTCTTCTTCGTTCATCTTCATTCTTTCACTCTCTGTCTCGTCGTCCGATGCCAAGCAGCATCCCCCAAAGCAGCAAACCAACTTCGAACAATTTTTCTCTTTCAATTTCTCGCCGGTAGAGAGAAGAAGGCGTGCTGGAAAAGGACGGAGATTACATGGATAATAAATTAACGCACACGACCTTATCGAGCAGTATAATTCATCACGACGTTAACGTTACCGTGTTTAAACGTCGACTCGACTCTACGTATATAGTTCTTCCACCTGTCTCTCTCTTCGTCTGACCGTCTATTTCCCCTTTGCTTCTGATATCTATGTACATTTTATGTATATGTATGTGTTTCTTATATATAAACACACGCAAATAGGTAAATGTACCGGCGCTACGACGTCGACGACGACGACGACGACGACGACGACGACTACGACGACTACGACGACTACGACGATGCCTTTGCACATTAACCTCGTAAAACTCCAACGGCATTCGACGACCCCGCACACCTGTAGCACGATTCCACTCTCGTACGATGTGAAAGTTCGAATCGCGGAAGGAAAGGATCCTTTCTCGCTAGGATATACTACTGTACCTTGGTTAAGGTCTTTATCTTCGTGCCTGTCGTTTTTTTAGACGATCAAAATGTACTTCGAAGAATAATTTTGATTCAACACCTGTGACTCGCCTATCTGACGTTTCGATAATCGTTCGATGCACTCTCTCTTTCTCTTGTTCTCTCTCTCTCTCTCTCTCTCTCTCTCTCTCTCTCTCTCTCTCTCTCTCTATCTCTTTCTCTTTCTGTATGTATATTTAACTCTCATATTATGACGGTACGAATTTACATAATTGTTGAGTACTTCACGTCGAGTATGCGTTCGAACGGTGGCATCGAACAAGTATTACACTCGAGTATCGCATTATAATGCAAATCGAAGTGCAACAAAGGAAAAGGTGCATTAAGAATTTGCTAATGTCTTTTCTGGAATAAATTTTCTAAGGTATTCGATAAAGTTCAACGCGCACGATAAATTCAAAGGATGATCCTTGAGGATTCTTAATATACTTCGACGTAAATGTTATGTTATTAAAATGAAAAGAAAATAATATCGGAAAACGTAAGCGGCGAGCCATTTTTGAGTTTCAAAAACAAGAAGAGTACGAACGGGGAGACGTTGTCGAGTGTACGAGACGTGGTAATAGAAACGGTCCATCTTGATCGGACACCGGGCAATAACGCCAAAGTGGTATCGAACGGCAATGGCTAAGGTAGCAATTCTAGAGGGAAATAACGAGCTTCTGGGTCCGGCAATGGACAGGAACTGCCATTATCTCCAAAAGTAGAAGTATACGTGGCTGGTTGGAGTTAGCTACGTTAACCGTACCGTTTCCGTGCTTCATTAAATGGTTTACTAAAATATCGATCTGACATCGTAACTAGATTAGTCCACCTTCTCTCGCTCCCTTCGATCGAGATACGAAGTAGTTCCTATACGAGAACTATCGAAGAAAAAAATCATTTATCCTAGTCGATCGTGTAAGGTTCGTTAGAATAGTCTAAAACGAAATAAATTTCTTATCATAAATGGAATATATATATATATGTGTATGTATGTATATTGAAAAGTATCAAATAATGTAGTTGCTAAAACGTTTCTTTGTCTAACGCGTTCGTCTATTTGTTTTTTATTATAAGATATTATACTTTACTTTTCTAAGCTCGTTAAATAAGATAAATGCGAGCTCGAAGATTTTCGAGACGAATGAATTTGTCGCGACTAAAACGAACCGTGATAGTAATAGTACTAGTAATAGTAGTAGCAGTAGTAGCAGTAGTAGTAATAGTCGTAGTCGTAGCAATAGTAATAGTAATAGTAATAGTAATAGCAATAGTAATAGTAGCAGTAGTAGTAGTAGTAGTAGGCCTATGTCAACCGAGTGTCCCTCGCTTTTTCTCGTTACTCCTAACCATTTATGGAACACGGAGGAGAGGCCGATTACGCGATCGGTCGTGCTCCTCGACGTGCTCGAGATATTCCACCCGGTCACCGACTAACGAGGTGTGCAATATGGACGATGGGTAATTAATTAACCATTTCACCCCATCCGAACTGTGTCCGTCCACATCTACTTTGTCCTAGTAACGAAATCCGAAATCCTAAATTCTAAACTAAAATCAAGTTTGATTGAAAAATCAATTCCAACGAAAAAAGAAAGGATTATTATAAAATTATATTCTCCGCATAATATCGAGATCTAAGCAATAATTCGCTTCGACCTTCGTTCCGCAACCCGTACGATACGTTGTTGCGGTACTGGTGCAATGCGATCGGCCGCACGGCGGTAAGGCCGTATCTTCGAGCCGCAGAATACATTATCCCGAAGATTAGTGTGCGAACGATACGAGAGAAGGTATATCTACATAGACGCGAACGTTCTCGGTCGTATCTCGATCGTGCTCGCGTGTACACATATGTACATATATGTATACATATATATACATATATATACAAAGAGAAATAGATAGATATACATATATATGTATATATGTATGTATGTGTATAAATAAATAAATAAATAAATAAATATATATATGTGTAAAAGGAACGACACGCTTATTTAATGCCGTGGGTGTCCGTTTAAATTCGTACGTATGCAGGTGCGTGCCAGGTAACTCCTTATCTTCCTGAATATACTGCTAGCAAAGTAATACATATGTACGATCACTCGAAAGCTTTGTAATAACGATGTTCCAGCAATTAAAGACTACTACGTTGCGTACCAACGCTTACGTTATGCAACTTGGTCCAGAATGTTGGCCAAACCTATCTAACTATTTACTTATCTGCGATTGAACCCAGCTAACGTTTAATAAAGACCTACGTATTCGAGATATTATCATTCCATTGGTTGGAATTACGGAAATCTGAGGATTACTTCGGATTTGATTTAAGAAATTATTGATTATCTCTCTCTCTCTTTCTTTCTCTTTCTCTTTCTCTCATAACTAAGTATGAAATTCAAAAGTAATGTTCATAAACGTTGCACTCAAGTGCAAGTTAAACAACTATTCATAAATATCAAGCAACAGCAGCTATGAGAAGCTCGATAATACCGATGATCCTTCACACTTACCATCTCTCTCTCTTTCTCCATAAATAAATCTATCATTTATTTTTGGGAAATGAGATAAGAAAAAAAGTATAAAGAGAAAGAAAGAGAGAGAGAGAGAATCAGCAGCACGCGGTGAGATTCATCTACAAACGATTACCAGGTGAAGGTGCACCGACGAAGAGACGTGCATTCTCGACCATGCTATCTTCCTCTCTCTCTCTCTCTCTCTCTCTTCCTCTCCGTCTCTCTCGAATGCACCACGACGATGCACCGGCATGCCAAGCTAAAGCCAACCTGCACACCTCGGCTCGTCTATCACGCTCGGATAGATTTATCGAGTATCGGCACCAACCGCCAAGTGTCCCGCCTCACTTCGACAATTTATATACCCTATGTGTTTCCTTCGCAAAGACATTGCCAACAAAGATGCACTATGACGAGATGTTCGAATCGAATGCAACTCCTCCCTCCTTGAACTCGCCAACAACTGTCGTATACTTTTATTTATTCGTTTCTCTTTTTTCTCCTCTTTTTTTTATTCAAACTATATATATACCATCCGAACGAATTAAACGAAACGAATTTCTTATCCACTTACTTCTAATTCCAACATCGATTTTACTCGGGCTAAGTTAATCCATCGGTACGTCGGACACGAATAAAACAACATGTATTTCCATCGAAATCATCTGTTATTCCGCTCGAAACACTGATCTATATTCTTAGCTAGACTCGATCGATCTCTCGCAAAAATCGAAATGTTCGTGGACTAAAGAAGTGAATTATATATTGCTCTATTTCGATTATATTCAAGAGGAACTCTGAAAAAAGTTTTAAAATACATCGAACATGCTGTGACATAAAAGAATCCTTTAAAGATAAAAACTTGAAAGATTATTAATCATGTTCCTCCAAAAAAAAAAGAGAGAGAGAGAAAAGAAAATAGATAGAACGTAGATATATAAAACACTGTAATTACATATCGAGTTACAGATCAAAAACCAGTCGACGTCGTTTTTAAAAAATTTACTTGACGTCTTCGATCCTGATACCTCCCGGGCCATGAATGAATTATTATGCCCGCTTGCAGATCAATTCCGTGCAAGTTATGCTAACGTCTTATTCGGCCCTCACCAGTGAACATCGTCCCACACTGGATCCCTCCTTGTGATTACGCAGGAGAACTCGCCGTTCTTCGAAACTCTTCCAAGAAACATAAACGGTACTCTAGGTAGTTTCGAATCGATGAGCCTGATGATACGATCCGATTCGAAAAGCTTCTTATTTCGTATCGCAACGTTGGTATTGAAAATGATAATTAAGACTTTCCATTAAAATATTGAATACGATTAAAATCTTTGAAGGCTTATATACATATATATATGCTTTCTTAATATATACATATATATATGTATATATATATATATATATATATATATATATATATATATATTCTTTTGCTATAACTCGCAATTAACACGAGGAACGTAAAAGAGGTGGCTTTTAATTATTATAAAAGACAACGTTAATACGTTGGCAAGTCTTCTTCTACAAGCTTGCTAATTAATTTCAAGCACAATTTTCGAAAGAACAAGAACAAGAACAAGAAGAAGAAGAAGGAGAAGAAGCCGACGGTAATGACGAATTTTTATCCATCGAAATATCTATTACTTACTAGAACGTAAATCGGCATGGTCATAGTCATAACACGGTTGGTACCTGTTATTTCGCGCGATAAATCCTGGTCCGTGCCGTGGTCCGGCACGATGAGAAATAATAATCTAGGATTAATTGGTAGAAGGCGGATCGCCGACTAATCCTCATTTTGTTCGTTAAACCGGAAACTTAATTAAAAACTCACGTCTAACGAGTTCCACGATACGGGTGGCACGTCCACCCACTTAACGTGCGCTTACTCGTGCTCACGTATCGACGAGTCGAAGGTGGAGAAACGAGAGAAGAGAGAACGTGAACGTAAAACTATCTCTATCTCTCTCTTTCTATCTATCTATCTCTCTATCTATCTCTTTTCTTTCTCTCTTCATTTCTTTCTAGTCACGTATAAGAACGACTTAGATTCCTTACAATATATACCCCCGATAATCGATGATACAACGCAACAGGTTACCTTCTAATTTCTATTTTCGAAGAGTTGCAAAATTTTTCTTAAATCCATCGTTCCTCCTTTACAATCGCGAGTTTAAATCGAGCGTGTATCGTCTTCGAGTACAATAGTTCCGCTTGGCATACCGTTAGCAGACCGATACGAATATTCTCCATGGGGGTCAAAGTGCACGACGCAGCTAAGAACGGATATAGACTCGTTCTCTATCTCACTCATTCTCTCTCTCTCTCTCTCTCTTTCTCTTTGTTCAACTCCTCCCACTTGGTTCATCCTCTTCTTCCCATGGATTAGCTAAGCCATGTGTTTTATTTCTTATTGAGCACGTAAAGTACGCTTTCATCCTTCCCTTTCTCTCTCTCTCTCTCTCTCTCTCTCTCTTGATCACCCACTTATCTCCCTTTATCCTACAGCTTCCTTCTTCTTCCTTTCTTCCTTCTTCCTTCCTTCCTTCCTTCCTATGTTTCTTCACGCAGGTATCCTTGGCAGCGGTCCATTAGCGTCAACCGATTATCCCTCAAATTGGTAAATTTGAAAAATCCACGCTACATACTTTGCTCATAAATCGGCGGATTAACCTCAGCATTTAACATTATCAATTACGTATGGCCTTTGACTCTAAGCTCGCTCGATCATAGCACGTCCGTGTCAGGCACAACGAACGATAGAAGAGAGGAGAGAAAGAGAGATAGTGAATAGTAAGTCCACGTTATTAGCGATAATGCTCGAGGTACACTTCGTTCTTGGCGTGGGCGAGTCGGAAGAAAAAGGAGGACACGATGTGAACTTCGGAAGAAGAGAAGACCCGTCAGAATCTTCGGATGAGTCCGACATCCATTAGATAGCGAAGATCGTAGTGCTCGGTCATAGACAGAAAGAGAGAGAGAGAGAGAGAGAGAGAGAGAGAGAGAGAGAGAGAGAGAGAGTTGTGTTAATGGCTCTAACGAGATGATGCCTGGAGGAGAGGGTGATGATGACGATGAATGGCGAAGGTGGATGAGCGACTTGTGTTCGAAGGATCGATTAATTAAACGACTAATTGCAAGTACAAATTCGTTTCGAACGTATCAAGAAATGTTCATGAAATATATAGGTAATTGAAAATTCCTCGGCACCGTTAGCGAGAGAAATTTTTCTTGGTCATCCATATTCGACACTCCCTTATCTCCTTCCTTCTCCGTTGGTCCGATCATCGTCGAAACGAAACTCTGTGTCCGTGTGCGTCTGTCCGTGCTCGCGTCGAGTCGGTTCGCGTGTTTACATAAATCTCCACCCTGTTGATTCACGACGGACGGGAAAACTCGCGTGCCAGTATCGCGTTACGCAATATCGCATGCTCGACTCGGCCATAAATGATCGCTCCTCTCTCCCAAATCGATTATCTCTTAATCCCGTTAGCCTGGTCGAGCGTATCGCGTACTACTTAATTCGTAAACCGATTGCAACGGTACATGCCATCTTATGGATTCTGCTTCGGTAATCGTCGTCCTTTGGTAACGACAACGAACGTACGAATACGATATAGTAATGAAATATTCACGATATATAGATTCGTGCGTGTGCGCGTGTATTTTTCTTTTTTTGTTTTCTTTATCTCTCGTCAAGCAAGAAAATTAGAAGATTACAAAGTAACGAATACCCATAGAGGATAGCCGCGATTACGTGTTTACTAATTACATACTCGAGTAATTTAGCATGGTGAAAGAACTATTAGCGCGTAACGAGGTAGTCCCTTAGAAATTACAATTTTATAACGATCACGAGGTACCGGACCTGGACGCGGACTTGGACGAAGATCGGAGAGGCGCACGCGTCTACTTAAAATTAAAGCGAGTCTCCGAACGTCAATAGATTATCGTTCGCTGTGTAGCAAAGGCTTAACATATCGGAACTCTCCTAGCATGAACGCTACTTGGCAATCTATTGACCAGGAGTATTAATTAGTAACAGTAATGTCATGGACGTTTAACATGCCTCTTGTACCACGCGCACGTTGTAAGCACCAAGCAAGAAGATATCGTTCTACCGTGGCGAGCTCAAAGTAACAGTCCACTGATGTCGAAGGTCGCTAAAGAATTTCTTCGTATGCTTAACGGATTATAATATTCTCTAGGGCTCTAAAATCCTTAAGGTAAGGGACCTTTGCACTTAAGACGGACAGGCCAAACGTTAATATCGATTATCGGCCATGGAATCGACTAATTGGCATTGAGTTAACAGCGCCACTTTAACGCAAGTGATTTCCTTTAATGTACCATGGATTTAAACCGACACCTTAAGCACGAGCTAAAACTTTAATCCTTAAAACTTGACGGTTATTAATAGGATATTTATGCTAGTCTAAGTACCGCGGTATTAAATACTTTTCTAACGCTTAACCTGTCCCCCTTAACTCTATCTGAGAAATGTACGATTATACACGTGTAAAAAAAAAAAAGAAAAAACAGAGAGAGAAACAAAACGTAGATACATATATCAAAGAGAGATAACGAACGATCTAACATTTTTAAAAATTCCGATGAGTCCTTCGGAATTACGAGGGAAAAAAGAACCGTATCTATCGAGAGAATCATGACGCGTTACGTGATTCGTTGTCGAATGATTTGTGGAAACGTCTTCGGTTGCTCGAAGCTTGTCAGCGACCTGCTGCGTGTGCCTCGCAACGAACCGCGTTTATGTAGCCCGTTTATCCGCGAAAGGTTGTCCGTCGTTCCCGAGAGTTTCGACCTTCGATCTTCGATCTTTCCTCCTCGATACGATCTTTTAAAGAACGGCATCGACATCGATCGCACGTACAAAAGTAACGAAGTTAAATCGTTTCGGATAAATTATGATCTTTTCGAATTTAATCGCCTTGAATTATTACAATTCTTCTTTCTCCTTATTTTTTCTTTCTTTCTATACCTATTTTCAACGAACTTCTAAAAATGATTTCTATCGATCTAACAACCTAAATCGAGACACGGATTTCTTCTGTTTACAGTGTCGCCAACCTTGCCATCTTTGGGGGAAGCAGCATGGGAAAGGGAACAGGAACGAGATCGGGAAAGAGAGAGGACACGAGAAAGGGAAAGAGGGCGAGAAAGGACTGGCGAGAACGAGAGGGAACGACAACAGGAACGGGAGAGCGCGATCAGGGAGAGAGAAACGCGAGATCGAGAGAGAGAACGAGATCGCGATCGTGAGAGACAAAGGGAAAGAGAAAGAGAGAGGGACGTATCCGTTTGCGTGATGGAACCACCCGACCCAGTATTCGTATCATCCCCTGCAGCCCTCCTCGCTTTGCAAAGGATAAAGGAAGCATCTCTGTGAGTTATAATGTTTTTTCTTCTTCTTCTTATTCCTCTTCGTTGATCTAACAATATCTCAAAAAATAATTCGACATAATGTCCCGATGAAAATAAAAAACAGTGGGAAATAATAATAGGCATGCAAATAAGTAAGCAAATAAGTAAGTAAGTAAGTAACTAACTAAGTAAGTAAGTAAGTACGTGTGCCAGTCAAATTGATATCTAAAAAGACCGACTTTATTATCCTTCTTGGGATCGGTCGAAAACAGCAGGATATCGTGGCTCGCTCACCTAGCTAGAGTCCTCGACCGTTACGTACCAGCATATTTCATCGAATGTATAAGCACGTCCAGCGTTAATAAGACGAGATCGTGCACCCGCTGTAAATCTCCTTTAATTTGCCCTCTCTCTCTCTCTCTCTTTCTTCTAGCTTTTACGTGACTTTGTCGTCGAGAGAAAGAGAGAGAGAGACTCATTCTTGTCCTCTATTTCAAAAAAAAAATAAATAAATAAAAAAGAAGAAATGAGGGAGGGTTAAGTGATGACATGATTAGAAAATATCGCAATATCGTGACACTTGTGATAACGTTGACAAACTTAAATGTACTATATATATGTGTGTATGCGTGTGTCTATGTACATTTTTACGATTTCATCATTTTCTTTATTTTTTCATCACTTTTATCCTTTCCTCATATCTTTCTTCTTCTTACTAATACGAATCCCTTTCACTCATCCCTTTCTTCGATCACCCCTCGAAATAAAGTCTCGATAGGATCGAAATTTCACGAGCTTTCACCTTTTATAAATTAATCATCTCGATTCAAGTTCACGTTAATGAATAAAAATAATATCATCGTTTCTCATTACGTTCCAACGAAGTAACGTTAACGTTAACATCTTTCACTCGACTTTTGACTTCTCTGACGCGTCTGCCACGGTGATTCAATCCGATGCCGTTAAGCTCCGACCGATAACGATAGTTATACTTCGCTGCAAGTATAAATCACGACGCTTTGCTCACCCTTACTCTCTTTCTCTCTCTCTCTCTCTCTCTCTCTCTCTCTCTCGCTCTTTCTCTCTCTCTCTTTCCCTTTTTGCGCACGCGCATAAACATAAACGTATCTTCTCGATACCCGCATACGAGCACCCCCCATCGAGAAGGAGAACCGCTTTGCCACAAATATACTCCGCTATTTCATCTTCCCGTGTATCTATTAGCTCGTCTTGTCGGCTCGTTCAGTCGAATGAAAAATTGTCCGATAATCGTATCTCTGTCTTACCCTCTTTCTTCCTTCCTCTCTCTCTCTCTCTCTCTCTTTCCATCTCTATCTTTATCTCTTTTTCTCTCTCTTCCTCTCTTTATTTCTTGCATACGGTGAACGTTAGCAAGTAGTAGATGGTTACTTAGCTCTCTTAAATAAATTTCATTTCAAAGGCTTAAATCAATTCTTCTCTGTGTTACAATTAATTAGATAGGATAAATACTGCGACATAGATCGTATTGACGTACAACCTGGAAATAAGATCATTCGAAAAGATTCTTAGCTTGGTTACATTTTCGTAGTTAGCCATTCAAATGAAGGCAGAGAAAAAGGAAAAGAAAGGGAGAGAGAGAAAGAGAAACGATATCGATCAAAAGTAATTTCGAACGGGCAAGTTTGCATTCGTGAATCGAGCACTGGATCTTACGACGATGTCAAAAAGAAGAAAAGAAAGATCACGAAGGTACGTAGTAGGTAGATACATAGGTTGGTAGGAAGGTAGATAGGTAGGTAGGTAGGAGGTAAGTAAGTACGTATGTATGTACTTACGTATGTACGTACGTACGCGTCACCTTGAAAAGAGTTTCTGCAGGGAGTGGCGGCTATCCTTCGTCGGGAACGTGCCCGAGCGCATGTTACCAGCGATCTTATTATAACCTTCGTCCAATTAAGCGGCTTTCGAATCGTCCCTGTACTCGTCCCAACGGAGTTATCGCGCGCTGTAAATTAGCTTATCCGGTTCTCGCGATTCTCGATCGAGTACCTTGAAACAAGGGGTGGATATACGTCTCTCTCTCTCTCTCTCTCTCTCTCTCTCTCTCTCTCTCTCTCTCTCTCTCTCAATCTTTCGTTCTCTATCTACAAAAAAATATCTAATTCTTTTAAAACTATCCAAGTTAACTTTCGATCGATCCACCTCATAAACAACAACAACTATCTTAAAGGAGACTTCCGAGTATCGCATTTATCGTATTATCGACGAAAAATCGTCGACTTTTACGATCAAACGAAACATTCCAACTATCGAACGCGTCAGTAATATTCAACACATTTTCACTCGACTTTGTGAGATAAGAAGAACAAGAAGAAAGAACTGATCGATGGACTTAACTCGCAATTTTACATTTACTTCTATTACCTCGAAAAAAATTCAACTTTGACCGACTAATTCATTAACGATTACAAATTCTTCGCGAATTCCAAAGTCAGGGTCATTGTACGGATCTCTTTCGACGAAACTTTCTTCCTTATATCGAGATTCCCGAGAGAGAAAGAGAGAGGAGGATAGAGGGAGGGAGAGAGAGAGAGAGAGAGAGAGAGTAAGGAGAGAAAGAAAGAGAGAGAGAGAAGAGCAACACGAATTCACCGTTTTTGTGACGTTTCGCGCGGACGTTTGTGAAATGAAAGCGGATCTAGATGATCTCGCCCTGGCCATGCCAAAAAACAGGTCCCACTGGAGTACCAAGCGTCAAGATAAGATTGATCGAACGAGTTCGATACCAAGTGCTCCTTGTCTCATTTTTTCTCTCTCTTTCTCTTTCCCTCTCTTTTTCTCTTTCTCTCGCTTTTTCTTTTTTGGATTACACCGACTTCATAAACTTACGAAAAAGGACAAAGAAAGAAAGGAAGAGAAGGGTGAGAAGAAAGCTAAAGTCTCTTTTGAGAATTCCTCTTATTGTCCACCCAAAAAAAGGTTTCTTTGACTCTTGAACGAAGACACGACTCACAGAGGGTATCCTTTATTCGTCGACGGCTCGTAAAATAACGCAACGCTATTGTGGCAAGACAACTTTTCTTTCTTCCCCTTGGAAACGACTACTGTGTTTGCTAAGAAACCCTGCTGTCTTGCATTTCATCGATTAGCCTTAATATTTGTCTTGCCAACAAGCTGTTTCAATAATCCTGCTTTCGTTAAGGGAAAGAAGAAAGGAAAAAAAACACAGACGGTCAGACAAACAGATGGACGTACAAACAATCAAGGAAATACTACTCGATCTTGATAAAACGAATAATCTCATCCGACATCTTGCGTTATTCGATACGCTTCGATAATAAATCGATAATATTATAAGCAAAGTGGAACGTAGCAACGTCAGACTCGCTTAATTGTTCGATGCTTGGCTATTCCCCTTGAATCTATATACTCGTAAACGGGTTAAGAAGAAACGCCGATGAAACAACGCGGAAGCTGTTTCCGATATAGAGATCCGGGGAATCGATTATCGATTTACATCAACAATATCCAAATTCCATTCCAACTTCATCGTGCTTCTTTTTTTCTTTCTTCTCTTAAGAACCATGAAACTCGGATCCTGGCATTGATGTTTTTAACATATTTTTCGTTCGTCCTTCTAAAACACGTAGAACAAAAAAATTCTATGTCAATATGAAGAAAGAATCGGAGAGATAGATAGATAGATAGATAGATAGATAGAGAGAGAGAGAGAGAGAAAGAGAGAGAGAGTAAAAGAAAAGATGAAGACGTCGCCACGTAGCCACCATATCGGAATTGAAATCGGTCGTCAAATTTTTTGCCAATCGCGCGTTCGCTCGTCATAATCAACGTCACCAGCAATACCGCGTGGCGTATAGTTAAGAGAATGCTCGGACAAAAACGCGTTGGAAAAAGTGATCTCGCGAAGCGGTCGGTTCTTCTCTTTGCAAAGAGAGACACCGGCTGTCGAGACTTCTCTCATTGGTTGTACATCAAAACTGAAGATCATGATTCTACCGATGATTACCTAACCGATGATCAACGGACGGATCCATCCTAATGACACTTTTCCACGTTGACGATGCAAAATCTAAGAAAGATTCGATTGAAATGGAAGATGATTCGATTCGATTCGATCCGATCCGATCCGATCCGATCCGATCCTATCGGATTCGTAATTACTGGGAAAATGATTAGAAAGTTAAGAAAGAAGAAGAAGAAGAAGAAGAAGGACGGTGGCGAGTAACCGGCTAACCGGTTTCGAGGATAATTTATGTGCTCTTCCTTTCTCGCCGATCCCCTCCTCGACAAATCGGTCGCGTGAATCATCCAAGAAGCGGACGATTCGAACGCGTCTTCGTCGTCTTCATCGTCCTCTCGTCTTATAGATTCGACCTTTCGATCTTATAAGGATATGAATCGAGAATGTCGAATGAGAAGGAGACCGTTGTCCTCGCTTTTGAGAAGATAACAATTACCCATATATCGATGATTAATGCTTTTCCTTTTGACAGCCTTACGAGTTTTATTCTTTTGTGAATGATATTTTAAAGATAAAAATTCTTCTAACATTACGTCTACCGAAATTTTTTCTCCTTCTCTCAAACAAAGTTGCGTTATTAACAATACATTTACTAACGTATCCCAGAATTTCGAAGACCTTTTTCGGTAGACCTAACGCAGCAATCGCTTTTGATGGAAAAGAAAGAAAGACAAAGAAACAAAAAAGAAAAGGAAAAAGAATTGAACATTTTTTGTCGTTTAATGATTTCAGTGTCTTTCACAAACGACCAACGCTGGCGAGTGGCATCGGATTGAGCGGTAGAGCCAACGCCGGCGTGGGTGGAAACGGAGCTAGTTTAGGGGTCGACAGTGAGTGCGGCGACGCGTTGAAGAGGCGCAAGGTTCACAGATGTGACGTAGCAGGTTGTGACAAGGTCTACACGAAAAGTTCCCACCTGAAGGCACACAAAAGGACTCACACTGGTAAGTTAATTGGTGAATTTCTTAGATCGATCTAATATCGAGATTGAAATTCGAACAATTTTGAAGCGTGACAAGAGGGGAGAATGCCGAGCGTTTTCTTTTCTAAACGTGCTGGTGTACTTTAAGGAAGAGCAACTCGTACATACATGACCATTTATTATCGTGTCACGAAAGAAAAAGAGAGAGAGAGAGAAAAAGAAGCTGAAAGAGGTCGCACACTCTTCGTTACCGTGCATCGTTATACTACATATATATGTGTATCCACACGTACGTGCATATGTATATAGTATATGTGTGTATGTGTGTGTATACAGAACGTCGAAAGAGCTCGTACTTGAAGAATTTCCGGTGGATAGGTACCTTCGTGAAGGCATCGCTGCTATATCCAGAGGAGGGCAGAGGCGGCGTGGAGAGGGCGTGGTCGTGAGAACCAGGATCTTTTGTCTGGTCCATGCTTCGACCACGACTCGTTGGAAATCGCGGTGCTCAACCTCCGACAATTAACCTTGATCCTACCTCCCTTTTTCGTCTCGTTATCTTCTCTTCTATTCTCTCGCTGCTTTGTTTTAATTTACCACGAAAGAAAGAGGTACAGAAAGAGAGAGAGAGAGAGAGAGAGAGATAGCTGTTACTACTTCGTTCAGAGAAATTAAAAAAAAAGAAAGAAAAAGAAAGCAAAGGAAAGAGAGACACTCGACGAACATCTACGGTGACATCCAAAGAAGTAATGAAATTTTTGATCACTTTGCCCATTGGGAGACCGCCATTATTGCTTTACTACTTTTACGAAAGTCCAACGTCGTGATCGTTCGATACGAAAGGCCAGAACCTGATATACCAAGCTCAACCACCGTTGTAAAGCGACCCGGAGAATAATAATTGTTTCAACGAGTGCGCACTGCGCGCTTCTTACCGTGTAAACTACCGTCTATTCGTCATTCTAACACCATTGCATTATACCGAGAGCGCAGAGTGAGAATGTTATATCTTTACTCGGTCTTATATACCTAGCATTGCTCAGCTCTGAAGATGTGGGAAATGCCAATTCGTTGATCGCTGTGATCTCTTCCATCATATCTCGTGCTTTCCATTTTTCATTTTGAATGATATATTCCCTCGTGAAAAAAAAATTTTTTTCTAATTTTCTACTCTTATCCGAATAATGCGGGAATATAGAAAATCTAAATAGAATTATATTTACGAAATACGCCGCGTGTGGATCTTGTCGGAAGCACGTAAGGTACTAATCGTTCTTTAAAATTTTCTCCTAACGTAACATCCTCCCATACGACGTAAATTAAACGAAGTTCATGACACTATCCGTAAAGTTTGTAACATTTATAATGGTACATCCTCGTATGAACGTACAATGTCAGAGGTGCTTCGATCTATCGATTTGGCTACCATGTTATACCGATAACGATGTAACTCGATTTTTCGATTATTTCTTCTAACGATATAAGCCGTCCGCGAAGAAACTCTCGATATAATTCATCTAAAGATTATTCTTCGAATTATCCTAATAGTCGATCCTCCGTGTGAAATTATTCTGTACGAGTAAAATTTGAGAATCCCTGAGTGTAAGAAGGAGAACTCGATGGCAGAAGGCTAGCGTGACCCTTGATAGACAGGGGTAAGGTTTAGTGAGATCTCATGTATCAATTAAAGCGAATTAGCCTTGGCATAAACTTGACAACGACCGTGAATTGGTTCCTTGTATCGAAGGATGCCGATGTATGTAGGTACGTACTCCACAGCAAGCACGAATACGCGTATGTAAGAGGAGAACTGCGCTTCTACTTAGAATTCTTGCTGACAGGCCTACTATTAACAATGCACTTATGCGATATGACCGAAGGCTGCGATTATCTACATCACCAGAGAGTTCAGTATTTCCTGTTAAACACGAGTCTCGACATTGTTCAACGTTTTAGAACATATTTCAAAAATATACTTTATCCAACTCGTACCGATCTAACAAACGAAATATTTGATAATGACAAATTGTCCATTAGATTCTTAGATCCTCGATCTTCAAGATCGATTAGAAAAGATCTCGTATATACTTGTACGCTCGTCTTCTTCCGTGTTCCATATCTCTTTCAAAATCTCATTATTCCTACGACTAAACCATTATGCATTCCTCGCGAGATACGCATCCTGTTATTCGCTAGAATGTTATGCACAAATGCGTTGCTTTTTATGAGAAAAAAAAGAGAAAAAAGAGAGAGAGAGAGAGAGGGAGGAGGAATAAAGTTGAGTGGAAAAGCGAAAAGAAGACTTCGCGAGAATTTTACAACTTTGTGGACGGACAAGTAACGCTCATTGTCGGATTTACATTTTTTTTGTTACCCTCGTAAATAGTCGATTCGCCCGTCGTTAACGGCACGCATCGTATTTGTCACTTACGGTCAACTCAGCCTCCTCCTTTTCTTCATCTTCTTTCTCACCGAGACGCGACGCGATAATTACGTTTCGTGTGCACAGAAAATTCATGATGGAAGGCAAACGAATTGCAGTATTATACACTTCCGAGGATAACGATGATAAAATGATAATAATTAAATCGAAGTAGCTTTCGTCGATCCTTCAAAAACTATTAGATGATATTTCGAAATGATTTCTCTTTTTACTTAGCTCTCTCTGTCTCTCTCTTGCTGTCTCTCTTTCGTTTCGGCCGGAAACGATCCTAACGACGTTACGCGACATTAAGAAGCAATCTCAATTCGTTTCGGTAATACGGAGAACTCTTTTGTTTCATCCATCGTTTATTCAGAGATTCGAATGATATAAATTTTTTATCACGAAGGACCGAGCTAAACGTTTTATCTTCCGTCGAAAGAGAAAAAGAAAGAACGAGATAGAGAGAGAACGAGATAGAGAGAGAATGAGAAAGAGAGAGAGAGAGAGAGTACATTTGAAAACGAGTAATTAGCTCGAATTGGAGAAGTTAATGGTGGCCAATTATGTCGAAGCGTCATTAAAATGAACGATCAAGGATGGCTCTTAATTAACCTCGTTCAAAAATGTCGGGAAAGCTCGTAAAACGATATTGGGAAGAATCACGACGATTTTATAAAAATCATTCCCTAATTCCGTTTCACACTCGACGTCATAATTATTAACGGAGAACTGTTGAGAGGACTCGTATCGTCTCTTCGTAAACGTCATAGAGAAAAGAAGAGAAGGGAATACCCAAAGCTCGAGTTCAAAATGTAAGGAGAAATATAAAGAGAAAATGATTCAACAACTATAACAATAACGATAACGATAACAACAACAACAACAACAACAACAATAACAATAAGCCTAAAGCGATCGCATTTTCTGCATGGAAGACGAGCGAGCGATTATACAACGTCGAAAACGTATCTGTTCTATTGTGAAGGAACGAAGCTTGGTAAAGGCATAGTGCATTCGCTATACTTGCACGTATTATGCGGTCATGAGTCGACGTTACAAATGAGTGGCTAACTTCGTCGTTACGGTTAACTAATGAGCTTGGCGAGGTAACGCGGCGTTAATCTATGGCGCAATAAACGTAACGCTTCTACGGAAAAATGTGATCAAAATGCATTAATAACGTTAGAATTAATGTCTGTTCCGACGGTATATACATACTTGGCACCATACGCGTTTCGATCTAACGTACCATACGCTTTTACATTCACGAGGGAGAAAGAAAGAAGGAGAGAGAGAGAGAGAGAGAGAGAGACTGTGTGGGTGTCCGCTCGCGTCACTCGTAAATGGACTAATTACTCAGAATTACGTAAGCAACGACGCTACGACTTGCTTCCCCGTCATTAGTCGTTTGTACATTCTGAAAGAATTACATAATAATATTTCGTTCCATGATCGTTCGGATTCTAAAACGTTCGATTTAAATCTCTCTCTCTCTCTCTCTCTCTTTCTCTCTCTTTACCTAAATAGAAAACGTGTAAAAAAATTTCATAGGAAGACGAAAGATGGTGTAAATATAGCGATCAAATTCAAGATAGAAACTCGATGACACATCTTGTGGTCCACCTCTTTCTATTCTTTTCTATTTCTCTCTCTCTCTCTCTCTCTTCTTCGTCTTTCGATCAGCCATTATCCGCGTTTAGTCGAAAGCGCTTAATGGGATCGGCAGAGCATTCTCGATCGTAAAGTTCGATTATCCACGCTTCGTCTTGCTCGTGGTCTTCACTGGGAAGGACTGAAGTCGATTTTCAATTGCGTCATCGAGTTGTGATCGTTTCCATGTCCGGACGAATGGTCAAAGAGAAGAGAGAGAGAGAGAACGTGTACTCTTTCCTTCTCTCTCTCTCGTCTCGAATCGAGAAATCCAACGTGGTGACTTGCATACAATAGAAGAGAGCGATGGGCGGTTTTCTGCACGAGATCCCGAGTCGTTGCAACGTGCGACAGCTGTCGAGACGTCTCTCGAAGAAGAGGGTCTTCTCCGATAAGAGAACCGACTCTGGTCAGACCATGGAGATGGTTACAAGGACGTTCTCGGTGTTACGAGCAATCCGCTGCGAAACGAAGCTACGTTCGCAAGAATAACGCGAAAGAAACGACCTCCGTTTTCAATAATTGGGTGCGAAAACGACACCAACGATGTACTTTCTCCGTTCGTTTGCGATTTTATCTCTCTCGTTCCGTATCACGTAGATATTAGATCTATCTAACAGATTAGTACTAGTATTTAATTATTTATAAATTTACGAGAGTTATTTTATACGATAAGAATTTACATTAATCAAAATAACAATAATTGTATTTATTAATTTATAATGTTGCTCTATATCCGTCAATGTTAAATTACTTGGTTGATCGATAGATCGCTACTGGATACGGATAACAAGATCGTTATCGTAAAATGATAACGCATGGTATAAATTATTATCGCAGAGATAATCATGCTAGCTCGTTTCTTATCTGTTACAGGAGAAAAACCGTATCAATGCACGTGGGAAGGCTGCACGTGGAAGTTTGCACGTTCGGACGAGCTTACGAGACACTATCGCAAGCACACCGGCCAAAAACCGTTCAAGTGCCATCTCTGTCAGCGATCGTTTTCTCGGAGCGATCATCTCTCTCTACATATGAAGAGGCATTGATAAGCTCGACGTCCGAATGCGACGAAGATAGATATTACGAGAAGAAGAACACAGAAAGAGAAAAAGAGAGGGAGAGAGAGAAAAGAACGGTGGATAGCGGAAAGAAGAAGGAAGCTGTTAAGCTCAAACTTATCGACGCAACCACCGAAAAAAAAATCAATATTTAAAGACTACGACGACGGAAACGACGATTTTACATCGGGACCTGAAGAGCTTAGGCACTAATTTAGGATAGTCGTCTCATTAAGGACGACAAAGCCTGGCTGAATGAAACTAGAGAAGAAAGTTGAAGAATTTTTAGATCGTTCGTTAGATTTAGAGCTTTTTCTTTATTTTTCCCTTCTTTTTTGTTTTCTTTTTGTATTTCTTTTTTTTTCTCTCTCTTTTTAACACGACGATTATCTCACGCGATTATCATATTTCTCGACGCTCTTTGTTTTCCTGCGAACTCTAATATTAAAAATTTTCCCGTTCGATTTTTGTTTCTCTCGCCAATCAAATTCCTACGTAGTATATATCGCACACTGCTTTTCAATCTTTTTTGTATCATTCGACTATTTATTTTTTTCTTTCTTTCGAAATCTCCTACGTATTCGTTAACGATATTATCGTCGTAAATCTCGACGAGTATAACGAGTCAAAGTTATGCGGATTAAATTATATCGACGTAGGTTTAAAGAGAAAAAAAGAAAATAGAAAAAAATAAAAAAAGAAAAATGCGAAAACAAAATAAAGTCGATCGCAATGTTTAGAGAGAAAATCTGCAAAAATATCATCGATAGGCTATTAACTATAATACATAACTTCGATCATTATGCACAAAGAATTTCGCGTTTAGAAACGGACAATCATTTGCGTTTCGTTGAACGAAAGATTAGAAGACATTCTAAAAGGTCAGTATTACAAGTGCATTAAGCAATATCGTCGTGGCATTAAATCAATGCTTCTTCGTATATATACATACATACAAAAACACACACACACACACACACACATACATATATATATTTTTTTTCTTTTAGTCGTGCGCTCTTCGATCGTTGGAAAAATTTTTTTTTCTTTTTTTAAACAAAAAAGAGCAAGACGACGTAGGCGTTAGTTCGTCGAACGAATAATTTTTAATAGCCTCGCGTCAAGGTGCCAAATAGAAACAAAAAAATAAAACAGAAAATAAAACAAAATGTACTGTAGAATGAAAACAATGGTGCAAGGATTTTTTATACGTACGCGTTTAAAAGTGTTAAAATTAAATAATCGATTGTAATATAAGACAAAAAACGCTCATATCAGAATTTTGTACGATCACGAAAAAATATAAACAAATTCGGGCATCCTTGAATGATCGTGATCGTGATAATTTTGGATAACTCGATGAAACGGCAGCCTTGACGTTAAAGCCTAATTAAACAGCTTCGTTTAGCACGAGAGAGATAAAATCGAATGGATCATTCGACTTTGCGCTTCTAACGTAAGGATCGCAAATATCACGGGACCTCGCAAATCAGCACGCATTTACTCGCAACTATTTTGTGCTTAGAGATAAAAGATTTCGAAGATAAGAGGGAATAAGCCGAAGAGAGATTGGTCGAAAGATGATCGACCTAATTGCGAATGTTACGTTGACGAAACGGATTGATTTCCTTTTTATTTCGCTAATACGCTAATTACGTTCAACGTAAGTTCAATAACGAAAAGGACGACGATGACGAGGACGATGACGACGACGACGATGACGACGACGATGATAATGACGAGTACGACGGTCGGTGGTAAATTAACATTGTTACGTGTTGTATTCCGATAGGTAATAGTGCCTTCTAAGATTAAGGATGAGAACGCTGCGTTAGGCCTTAAGTATTACTGCTAGTGCCTTAAGTCACGCGAATCTTCGTGCTTGTACACCTTTCATAATCCGACCCTTCGAATCCTCGCCCGAAGGAACGGGCAAAATCTTCACAACTCGTATGCGTTTAACGTCTTCTCGATACGAGAGTCGCAAATCGTGCTCGAACTTTCACTCCTCGTGACTCGCTGCACCGTGGTGTCTAGTTCGTCGATCGGTCTGTCGTCGAAACTCGGAAAAGTTATTTTGCTAACTGTTCTGATCCTGACGCTTTCAAAAAAGGAAAAAGAAAAAAAAAGAAAAAAAAATACCTATAAAGAACAATATATCTAATCTTCTTCGTCGTTTCAAATTAACAATAACACCCTATTTGGAACTCAATGGAAACATAATCATTAATATATTCGACATAAATTTCGAACGATTCGAAATCCTATGTATTATGTGAGTCACGATTAGTTTTCCTTGTAACATTATTATTATTATTATTTCTGTCGTTAATATTTTCCCACGCGCTATATATAATTGAAAATTTCCATAATGAAGGTCGATGAAACTAAGTACGTGGCCCTGGGGATATCGGTCTCGTTAAAGAAAGCTAATCGTAGAGACACGAGGACGGGCGTGTCATCTTGTTCGATGCAAAAGCGCGAAACGCAGAGGAGCTCTAACTGCTCCGGGTAGCTTGTAAATAATTTTCGCATCGTCGTCCGCGCGAAATTCAATCTGAAAATGGACGAGGTGCCACCCAAGAGGCCGTTTTACGATCTTGATGACTGATACCGTTGTACCTTCCTTGTAGGGAATTTCTTCGGGCTTGAACAGCCGACAGTAATCTGAGCGCAGTGCGGGCGATGAGAAATGTATACTGACGTCACGCCGACACCATCCTTGATCATTATCATTTTTTTTTCTCCTACTACTCGCGCGAACGCACGCCAGGTCGTGCACTTACTTATGTATATAAAGTAGATCCCTTTCAACCCTCCCACCCCTTCTTCTTCTTCTTCTTCTTCTTCTTCTTCTTCTTCTTCTTCTTTTTCTTTTTCTTCTTTTTCTTCTTCTGCTTCATCTTCTTCGTTCTTACACGTTAAGATTTCAAATACGAGATCGCCCTTGAATCTGAGAAAAAATTTCAACGAACTATGACGATCGCGTGCATTAAGTTCACTGCAGAATCAGCCAACTTAAGTTTCACGACGGTAAGGTAATGCGAGACCTATTCGATCTATTTATTATAATAAAACTCGGCCGGTCGAATCGATGAATGGCCAAGAAAATAAAGGATTCAAATTTACCGTCCGATTTTTCTTTTTCTTTCTAGGGCCGATCCAAGGAAAAATTATAGCATTTCAAGTGCCTTAAAATATGTTGTTCGACCGGTCGAGATCCTTTCGAGATTCTATTCGTTAAGAATTCACTTTTCGTTGCTGATTATCATGAGATTATCATCGATGATCGATCTTGAAAGAATATCGAATTAATATTAATAAAAAAAAAAGGAAAAGACGAAAAAAATGTTAGATATAATCGTTCGATTTCCTCTGTGGAAATAAATCTCGCTAACGGTTCCTAGATTCGTCCTAAAATTCGTTATATTTTATTGTTCGCGTTAACTTCGTTATTAAAAATTTCATTGTTACTATATTAACTATTTACTTTCGTTCGTGCATTAAAAAGATGCATCGAATTATAATATTGCAGGGTAGAAAGAGTTTCATATACGAATAATCTATATAATCTTATTATATCTAAAAAATGTAACAATAATTTTACTAACCTTTGCATCGCTATGACACAAAAATATTTATTGCTTCACTTTTCCTATTAAAAAAAATATATATATATATATATATATATAAATGCACAAGTGCCCTCTCTCTCTCTCTCTCTCTATCTCTTTTTCTCTCTGTCTCTCTTCATCTCTCATAGTTTATCTCTGATAAAAAAAAATAAAAGAAAAAGAAAAAACTTACAAAAGATATCAACGTTAATTTATTAAAAGTAGACTATCATAAAAATAATCTATTACATAAAAACGAATTTTAAAAATTACAAAAAAACATAGCGATGCAAGAAAGGGCTAGTTATAACATCTAATAACTTATTTTAAATGAAAGAACAAGAATCGTAGATTAAATTGAATGATCGTTGAAAGATAGAACGTAGTATACTTCGTAAAATGAAACAAACAAAAAGACGATTTATTTATTTACAGGGTGGTTCGAAAGTTCCTATAGGTGACCTTAAAAATCAATTATTCTTTGTCGAAACTTATCAGGCTATATTTCTTTTCGTCAGAATTGTGAAAAAATACTACAAGCTAAGCTCGCTTTAAGAGTAATTAATTTTTAAAATCACCTACCCTGTATCTCTCTCTCTCTCTTTCTCTCTCTCATTCTCTCTTCTTAACGTCCTCTATTTATTTTCATTTATTCTATACTCTATCAATTTCTTTACCTTTTGTTTACATCCTCTTCTCACTTCGTTCAACCTTCTATCCTTGAATATCACCGTTCGATCGATGTAATTGAATTCGTTATAGAATTCCTACATTTTCTTAATCTTCTTGTCGAAATATAGTGACTAATAACCTTCTTCGAAATTAAGATAATTCACAAATTATCGAAAAGAGAACAACGCAAAACTACGTCACTACAAAGTACGTGAAAAATGTCTATGCTCCTCTATGCTTTCTCTCCCTCCAATTCTTTATCCTAACTAATATTCTCTATTACGAAGATTTAATTCTAATACAAAATCGTAATTCAACGCGTATCAGCTCGATCGACGGACGATTAACCTAATCGATGTTATGGCCAAAATCATATGGCCTACGGCATTGTACTGCATGACGAATAATAAACGAAACTATTAGAATATAAGAATAGCCAATATAGAGGAGCAATAATTGTTGTAAATAAATATGTAAAGTTTATTCGTTGAATATATCTCGTTGATGGACAATTAGAGGAAGAAAAAACTATAATCTAGAATAATCTTTCTCGATATAACTATATATGTATATTAATATAATCAATGGGGGCCAGTAATTCTCTCTCTATATCTCTATTCCTGTCTCTCTCTCCCTCTCTTTTTCTCACTCTTTCTATTTCTTTCTCTCTCTCACTCTCTCTCTCTCTCTCTTTCTCACTCTCACTCAGACTCTCACTCTCTCTCCCTCTTTATCTCTTTATCTCTATCTCTTACCTGCGCTCTTAGATCTCGCACGGACTTACACACAAATTATGAGCTGCGTCGAATAAAACTGATTCCAAATTTTCCTTCTATATTTTCGTCGTTCTCGAAATTAGCGAAGAAAAATAATCTGCTATCTTACTACGATGCTTACCGCAACACGTCTAAACGCGTACTGTGACTCGACCTATGTAAGTACGTGTTATCCAGCCGAACGACCTACCTTAAGGACAAACAAACAATGTTCGTATATGTTCGTATTCATTCTGACTGTCATTGTTACTACAAAAACTGTTTTCTTACGATGTTTATCTTAACAAGTTTAGACACGTAACTACTACGACTCGATTTACGTATTGATATCCGAACGAACGATAAAGAAACAAATAATACATACATTCGTATCAATGAATACTCTGAGGCTATAACAAAATAAAGACTCGTTTGTAAAAGATGATGGAAGAGAAGTGAAAATTTGGAAGATAAAAAAAAGATAAGATATCACGACTGCGAGCCACTAACTATTTTACTCTACGTATGGTGTATGTTGCATATGAACGTAGATACAGACAACAATAGTTAATAATAATTATAATTATAATGATAATTATAATAATAATAATAATAATAATAATAATAATAATAATAATAATGATGATAAAAAAATAATATTAATATTAATAAAATAATAAAAATAATATTAATATTAATAATAAAAATAAAAATAAAAATAATAACAATAACAATAACAATAATAATAATAATAACAATAATAATAATAATAATAATAATAGTAATAATAATAATATATTACGCGCGAGCTCTCACATTGTATAAAGGATTGCATTAAAATTAACTTTATACTTTCTACCGTTCTAACGCTACTCTCGTTCGCCGACGTCTCTGTCGCGTCGTCAGGGAAGATTCTCCCGTTAGTGCATTAAAATAAAAACGTTTGTATATATACATATGTATGTATGCATTATACATATGTATTTATACAAAAAAAAATATATATATAAACGTATATATAAATATAGACAAATATAGATTTATTGTAAATGTGGTTGTAATAATCTTATTACTGTTATATCGATATCGATGTCCTTGATTTGGATAATTTATTTATTGCAACGAAAGAAAGATGATGAAAGAAAGGTAGAAAGAAAGAAAGATACGAAATATTGTATAATGTACACTCCCTCTTCTCTCTCTCCTCTCTCTCTCTCTCTCTCTCTCTCTCTCTGTCTCTCTCTTTCTCTCTCTCTCTCTCTCTCTCTCTCTCTCTGTCTCTCTCTCTCTCTTTCTCTTTCTCTCTCTTTCTCTCTCTCTCTCTCTCTGTCTTTCTGTCTCTCTCTATCCCTCTCTTAGCGAGAGAAAGGAGATCATAGCGAAAATATTAATGCATTACGCACGAAATTATATAAATATATACATACATACATCTATATATTTATATACATTATATCGTAACGCGTTTTCTGGAGGCGGTTCTTTTTTTACGAAAAAAGTCCTAAAGATATTTCGACGACGTAAGATTATCAAGCGCATATTCAATACTATAAACTCTATGCGTTTCCTAGTTAACGGAAATATAATTCATCCTGGCAAAAAGCGAATCCCCGTAGGCATGATCTATGTGGATCGCGCCGATCTACGGAACGCGCCGCTCGATAATTATTATTATTATCGAAATGATGGTTACATATTTTAGATAATGTTATTATCATTATCATTATTATGATTTTTATTATTAATTGCTACTATTACTATTATTATTGTATTTGGCAGGGTTACGACATTAAAAATTGAAAAAAGTCTACATGGCGTATCTCATTGATTTATCCTCCTTTCTTTTCCCCATACCATTTTTTCCTATAATAAATGAATGTAATGTCTACTAATAATGAGATAATTTAATTTTTGTCATTGCTTTATACGTATCTTCTGCTCCTGTGTGTGTATCTATACACACGTATTATTATGATCACGTTTGATAATGAGAAAAAAAAAGAATTATATAAATTATAAAAATCTTTCTACATAATTGTATTATCCGTAGTAAAGTTTATCGAGAAAATAAAATAGTAGGTCGATAAGTCTCAGAATCGAAATTAATTTGTCCTTCGTGAATAGCTCATTAAAAAGTGAAGAAAGAGCAAGGTACATTACGGTGGCACGAGTTTGTCTCTCAAGTGGCGGCTGTCGTCGGTCAATCTGCCGTATAAATGCATCCGCGTGTCCTCGTTAACGTCTCCTCCGCGTTTTACGAATCGAACGGCCGACTGGAGGCGTGTACGGTGTGCGTGTGTTGCCGGTAAATAAATGTGAAACAACAAACGGTGTTGGTACTTGCGAGAGACGGTTCGCGGCGATTCTGCACGGTCACAATACGATCATTAGGCTATTTTCCAGAGTATAGCACCGGCTAGTCGCGATATCTTTCTCTCTCTCTCTCTCTCTATCTCTATCTCTCCTTCTTCTTCTATCTGCCTTTGCTACCTCTTTTCCTCTCTTTGCTCAGCAACGTATTTGTCCCGTCTGGCAAAGGGGCTTTCTGCGCGCTGGTATTCACACAACTTGTAAGCTATTCTCCGTAGTCGGTAAGTACAAATCCTTTCTGTATAGCTGGATGAGAATTTGTAGTTACGAACAGCGACTATAAGCTAGCTAGCCATCTAGCCGGGTACTAACTTAAATGATACTATAATGAAATTCTCATCTCACTCTTTCTCCCATTCTCTCTCTCTCTCTCTCTCTCTCTCTTTTCTCTTCCCTTATTCAATCTATTTCTATTTCTTATTTCAAAGTTAACCCCGATTTGACACACGAATTTATACGAAAAATAGTCAGATATTTTTGTTCGAGTAATCCAATAAAAATCTTATGTGGAATGTACGTTATATACACTGTCCCTAGCTAGCTAGCTAGCTAGTTCAAGTTATAAGTATGGAGTAAGCATAGCCGTAAAGAGAGTCCTGTCGTATTCCAAAAGCAAAGTGCGATGTCTGACGGTGATCTTGTTACCGCAAAAGTGTGCGCAATAAACAGGAGACTCCGTCGTTCGCGGGTGCCATCCTGAGCTTCGTAAACTCATGCCAAGTTCTCGGACAATGTTAGCAAAAAGGGTACACAACAAAGCCGCATATGGTAGGTAGTACAAGAAACTCGTACTTACTACCATGCCATTCGTATCGCGTCCACGCGTCTTCCGCGTCACCGTACGATCGATGGTACCCATTTCTATCAGAAAATGGAGTACTTACTATAAATCCTCCGTACCGAAGGTAAGCAAAAAATTCTTCGCTTATAGAATCCCTCCTCTGTGACTCGACAGTGAAAACTATATTTACGTTAAAGTATGTGACGTTACGTCTGGGTGTATCTCGGACCAGCTGTTAAATCGTATTAAAGATCGTAACGATAACAAACGAGCCAACGCGAACCACGTCAGATTCGCTGTCATTTTTATCGGATTCGCTAATGCCATGCGATCGAAAAACAAAAAAAAATAGAAAAGAAAATCTATCTATACATCTGAAGATATAAATGTTAAACGTAAGCAAGCTAAAAATAGGAGAAACGTCAGACGAATGAATTAACACGATCTAAGATCACGTAGATCGATACGTCTATCAATATCCAATAATTACATATCTCTCATCCCGCTACATGCCCTATCATATTAAATAGCTATTTAATATCATCAATGCCAATGAATCCATGGAACGAAGACGATCTTTGAAACAGAAAAAAAAGAGAGAGAGAAAATGAAGGGAAAAGGAAAAAGAAAAAAAGAAAATTGATAAGTCAACGATATTCCACAGATATACACGGTCGATTGAAAATAGTGAAAGGGAATTTTGCAGGAATACAATAATGACGCTCTGAAACGCTAACGCGGAATACATTAGCGGCATAGACGTGTTTCGAAAGAAGCGATATCTGCATACGTTCGACGAAGGTATCGAGAGCGCGTAGAACGCGATGCAAGAGTAAAGGCGCGGACAAGGCTGCGGAGACTGAAAAGGGGAAGGGAGGGCGGTCTTAGCGAGCAAAGGAGGCGATCGTCGGAGGCTCCGCAGCCACGCCGCGTAGAGTAGGTACTACCTCCGGACGTTTTTACTGCTACCCAGCTCCTAATGGGATCGAGTCTCCATAATTGAATTTACGAACGAGCCGTATACCCGCGCGCGCGCGCGCGCGCTCGTACGTTTTCTATGGTCCGTCCTGAAGGCACAACACGTGACATTCCCATCGCCTCCGATGAAGCCTCGAACTCTCCTTGCGATTTCCTTCATCCTTCTTCTTTCTATGATTTGAAACTGGCTTTGACCACTCCGGGTGGAGCTCGCACGATACAACGATGAACCTTTTTCTTTGGTGAATCAAGAAAAGTAATTGACTGGTGACAAGAATAACTAGGGATAGTGTGATTAGAGAGAAGTATCGAGTATCATTAGGAAGGAGAATGGACGATAATACCGATACAAACTGGCAACTGGATGAGTTCCTGCGAAAAAACAGAGAGACAGACAGAAAGAGAGAAGGAGAAAAAGACAGGGTAGATAGAGCGAACCGTGCGAACAAATCTAAGAGGGACTACGAGAGAAGTCGAATAAGAAAAACGCGAGAACGTGGATATACTCAGCGTTCTTGTATCCTAGTATATAAACCTTACTACCTAATTAGATTAATCAAACGCATATAGATGCTACCGAGTTTGGCCAACGATGAAAAGAAACGCTCGATCGAAGGTACCTTATTACGTGAATCGTCAATGATAAGCATGAAAAGAATGACGGTAATAAGACGAATCACCATGGCCGTTTGTTCGCCGAAAACGTAGACCTCGCGGCAACATAAATTCCCCTGGCGCTCGGCTGTTACGATGAAATATTCGTTTGCGTACGGCGTTCCACGTATATTCGAGCGTAACGAATCGTTCGAAGCGTAAGCGAATATTATTAATCGCGGGTACTAGTTCGCACGGATATATATTTGTCATCATTAGCCGTTCACGAGTGTTCATACATACATATATATATATATATGTTTGTACATGCTATAATCCGAAGCTTACAAAGCGATGGATGTTTTAAAGGCGTCGGCGGTCCAGCTGGAGGCAACGCTGCTGCTTCTTCCAGATAAATCTTAAGGGTGGGGAAGGGAGGAGGAGTAGAGAAAGAAAGAGAGGGAAAGAGAGAGATAGATCGATAGAAACTTTCGGTAACTTTCGAACTCTCGATCGTTGTTGTCATCGTATCTTCTCCTCCTTTATAAAGGTGATGGTACGTACCACGTTTCGTTATTCCAATACCGCGAAACGATCCTGGAAATGGCCGATGAGAAGAGTCGTTTATTTCTTTCTACCTCCTCGTCCCTCCCCTCCTCCTCCTCATCACCCAACCCAACTCGAGCCACATCTCTGCAGAGAAATCCAGCATGCGGGAACGTTTCGTTTGTGATGCATCAGATCGAAGATAGCGGGACACGACCTAACCACGACGAGACTGCCAAGAGCATTTCACCGGAAGCATTTATATTTACGATGATTTCTTCCACGTCGTAAAGAGCCACGTGTACCGAGAGAACTCTCTTTGATATTTTTCAACTCTACCAGAATAATTATACGCTCGATTAACGTTTAGACTCATCTCCTTTTATCTTGATTACATTTGATGCGTTCCAAGATAAAAAGAAGAAGAAGAAGAAGAGGGAAAAGAAGAAGAATAAATACGAATTCTTGAACTAATTCCCTTTTTTCTATATGCCTATCTTCTTTCCATTAAATCGGAAATTCGGATTTAATGATACGCCGGTTTATAAGCCATCGTTGTTTCATTAACTTTTAATATCTGTTACGAAGAACATGGTTATCACACATTTAGTATTATTTCCTTAGGAAGGTACGTTCTTTTCTCTCTACTTTTTTTTTTCTTTTCTTCTATTTCTTGGAAGCTTTTACACGTCACTGGTAACGCATCAACTATGTAAAAAATCTTTTTTACGAATTCGTAATTATCTATACGCGTGATCATTCAAAGATCAGTGTCGTTTTAGATCTGCAAGAAAATAATCGTATCGTATTGAGAGTAATAGAATAATATCGTATTTCATAGTTCAATGTACGAACTCGTAAGTTTTACATTATTACAACCTTTATAAATTATACTCTCTCGTATATATCGTAGGTACAGGCCTATCACATAGAAATACACAACCCTTTCTCATAACTCGGCAACGAATGCGAAGCGTCTTTTTGCATGACCAAAAAGACGTCGTAGTTAGTCGTACTACGAATATGCTACGAGCCCATTTGAATTGCGAACGTTATAAGATATCCGTAGGACGGTAGTACATATAGCTATGTATTACATGTATAATACATACATATGTGCGGCAAGAGAAGGCTAGTAAGTATGTACGAGAGAGTGACGATATAATTTTAGCTAGGCGTTAGAAAGTGAATTACGAAAACGTCCACGGCTCATAAATGCGTGCCACCGTTGCCCATTAACTTTGCTTGCTTTTAATTTGCACGAGCTTTACAGAGAGAGAGAGAGAGAGAGAGAGAAATAGTTTTGAAATAATTAAATGAACAATCGAAGGACACTTTTAACGATCGATGACGAAAAGTCATATCGATCGAAATTTTCTTGAAAAAAAAAAGGAAAGAAGAAGAAAAGAAAAAAGAAGAAAACGAAAAAAAGAAAAACAAAGAGAAACAAAAAATAGACAAGTTGAACTATAGCTAACGAAGTAAGAAAGTTTATCAATCCTTGCGTTGCGTTGCGTTGCGTTGCGTTGCGATACTAATCAAAGGTATGGACCGGAGCAATTACAAGAGTAATTACCTCGATATTATACAACGTTCGATCTCGGCGAATAGGCTTTCTAAAAGCGGCGAACGAAAGCACGTAGAGATAGGTACACCTATATAGTAGACACACATTTTTCAAAGAAAGTACCGGAGAGCCAAGCTAATAATTCACGCGGCCGGTAATTACTCTTCGATATAATACAGCTCTAATCGGCTAATGAGCCGCGAAACTATCCTCGATGTGAGCTCGATCGAAAATCCGATCTTGGTTCGTCTCCCTTCTATCGAACTCGTTTGCTTGCTTTTACTCTTCTACGTGTTCACAAAGCGTTCGTTACGTATATATTACATGATAAAGAAATAAATAAATAATCTTTAATTTTACATCTTATCGAAGCCACGTCGTCGTGTAGATACTTCCTGGATCCATGGACGTATAAGTAAACGAAAGAGAGAGAGGAGACATTTATGCGATTTTCGTATCACAACGAAGAAGATACGTAACGTATGTCATATCACAAGATCTTTACGACGCCAATGATCGTTCGAGCGACGGCTGAGGGGCTAACAATGTCGAAATCTTTCCTTGAGTTCACGAGAATGGATTTAACGTGGAAAGCAAGAGTGCGAGATGACAACGACGACGACGACGACAACGAGGACGACACGACATCCTGGACGAGCGATTATCGGTCACGTCGAATCGCGAGTCTCTCACAAACGCTAACGATTTTACGATAGAAATCCTTCGATCATGATGATGATGATGATGATGATGATGATGATGATGATGATGATGACGACGACGACGACGACGACGACGACGATTACCTTATGGTTGTTGCAAATGTTCTTGATAAAAAAAAATCACGATTAATATCTTGTAAATCATTCTTCTAAATATATAGATATCTTATCATTAGTATGATAAGATAAATATCCAAGAAAAAAACGACGGAACAGATTTCAAGAAAATTAGTGATTTATTGCATATTCACTACTGCAAAAAATATTTCTAACCTTCCTGTATGGCTATCGAACACAACCTGCCTTCTTCTATCTACGGTGCGTCTAGAAACTGTTTGCTGAAACGAGCCCGTGTCGCATTTCCCACGGCACGATAACATTCATTCGCATACATGCATATGCAAAAGAAGCACACATTTCTTCAAAAATAAAACGTCTTGCATTCTTTTACCGAGAAATCATTGATGAAAAATGAAATTTCGTTTGGCAAATATCATAATAAATGTTTACATCGAAAAATCCTTTAAACAAAATATGATTTTGAACTTGTAAACATTGCTCTTAGTAATTTCATCTAATTCAATCTATTATCGTTCAAAGGTATTACGTAAGCTGTTATTAATTAGAATGTTTCTTTGCATATTAGTGTGGATAACGAAGGAGAAAGCATAGATCATATTTTACTGGCCGTTTACGACCACCGACGATGCTGCTTAACTCGACTAATTACAATCCAACTACTCGTCTAATTCAGTAATTAGCCTTATCCTCAAACAATACCTATGCGATTTACGTGATATTAATTATTAATTTAATACCACATTAATCGCACTATTCGAAGAATCTAAAGATATTATGTTTGAAATATTCGAATTAAAATGTTGAAAATTTAAACACATGTAAACAAATTATTAGTTTCTAATCGTATATACTCGACAGCTCGTTAAAAAAATATGACATTTTCTTAATATAATGTTAAAAATTCGATAATATTTACCAACAATCCACAAGTATACCACGATACTTTGGTAAAGGATTATACGAACGATATATCGCGGCAGTTTATCGTGGCAGTAAACGTAATCGCAGTAGTTATTTACCTATTTGATGATTCCATCGAGTGAAAGTTCCATCCGTTCTGCGATTCGTGGTGCAGTACTAAATCCTTCCCCTTCCTCATTGCTCACCGTCGAAGAAGGTCTCGTTCAAACGAGGACGTTTAACATCCACCTTCACAAAATAATTAACTCCTTAATACGTTTCTCGTGTATTAAGTAAAAGAAATAAGAAAGTTTTTTAATGGCTTTCCTGTTTGTTCTCTCTAACAAATTACAAAAGAAAAAAAAAGAAGAAAAAGAAAAAAGAAAAAAGGTCAAATAAAAAAAAAGAAGATAAAATGTAATAAAAAAGAAAACTATTCTATATCCGTATTCTTATTCACCGAATTTAACATATATCTGGTATGATGCGATGTGAGGTTTTAAATGATGTGACGCGTTCTCACTTACGAACGAGCTAACCCATTTTTAACGAGATATTTCCGCATAGTCGCGTTAGCACGGCCACGCACGCGAAGATATTTCGACGCCGCCCCTGTCGACCATGTCGGCGCTAAATGAACCATCAGGGCCGCCATAAATCCTTGGATTATCAGATGTGCAGCTACGGAGTTGGCCGTCCCGGATATAACGAGGGACCACCGCCCAACGTAATGGAAGCACACTCGCTGTCGACTCTCGAAAGATACCTTCGAGATTGGACCAAGCCACAGAGCATCGTCGTTGTCGTCGTCGTCGTCGTCGTCGTCTCGACGATTCGAATCCAGACGCCACCTGACACACCGTTGTTCGTTCTCAGTAAATTCCCTTTCCTCTTTCTTACTCTCTCTTTCTCTCTCTCTCTCTCTCTCTCTCTCTCTCTCTCTCTCTCTCTCTCTCTCTATCTCTCTCTTTCTATCGTTTCTTCTTTTCCTTTTTTCATTGAAACCTTAACGTTTTGTTTCATACATAATTTCTACAATTCATTTATGGATAGTAGAGAAATTTTCTATTGATCGATATGTCAAATCTTCGTCGAAATCTATCGAGGAACTCGTTCAAACTGACCTGGATAAAGACGAGAAACATTGTTAATTACACGCTCTTGGTCGCTATCGATGCCTGCTACCGTAGGGAGTAACTCGGCCTCAGGGTCCTCTGTGCTCGTTGTAAAGATGGCATCGTGCACACTAACGAGTAACAAGTGGCGTGACGTTTCAGTTAGGCTTTACTCTCTTCTTCTTCTTCTCTTCCTTCTCTTTCCTTCCTTCTTTCCTTCAGTATGCTCACGGCACTGCTAAAGAGATATCGGTATGCCACGACGAACTACCTATCGTCTCACCTCTGCTGGACTAATTAACGCTAAGATTCATTATCGACACCTTGGTTACTATTACATTGTGGTCTCTGTCTTAATTTCAGGTTAAACATATTTTACGAGATTGATTTTCCATTGAAATTTTTTTTTCCCAATGGATTAAAATTAAATAGTAGAATTTGATCGCTATAATGTTTTCTTATATTTTATTTTATCAATCTCTTGAGAATTTTATCTTGATCACGTAAACCTCTTTCTCCTCTCTTCTCTTCCTCCCTCTCTCTCCGTCTAAAATATAAAGAAAATTATATTAGTAAAATATTCACGACGTGTTTTGCAAAGAATCAACGTTGGAAATAATCTTTCTTCGATGATGAATCTACTATGTTAACTAGAAATTTGTTCGAGGCGCAAATAAGCAAATGGTCAGTAGAAGTCGCCATTTGTAAGCCGCAGATACACTTACTTTGCATATATATGCATTTGCGCGCAGGATTAAGTTAGTTACGCTTAAATGCAAATTGATGTGTTAATCGATCTTTTTAGAGCCAGCAACCGTGTGTATAACGTACTTGTCTAATCCATTTCGTTATCATCTTTGAATATCTAAAAGTATGATATTTCGTCAGTCGACTAATTCCCACGTACTTCGTACTGGAACTTGCGAAAATGTAGAAAGAGTTGCATATATTCAGGCGACCAATTATATCAAATAAATGAACATCAAATAATTAAGATATAATTATCATATGACGTGTTTCTGTAAAAAATAAAAATCACATTAATATTATCACTCCTTACAAAAAATTAACTATTTATTGAAACTAGATTTTTGTCTTTTCTATATTAAAAAGGAAGTGTATCCCAAGAGCCTCCGTGGCGCAATCGGCTAGCGCGTTCGGCTGTTAACCGAAAGGTTGGTGGTTCGAGCCCACCCGGGGGCGAATTTTTTTTTCATTTCAATTGTATTTACCTAGAAATTTAATGAAATTATACATATTCTCACTTTGTAAAAAAATATATAATCTCCGTTGATTTGCTAAAAAAATATTATACGTGATACCTGTATAAACAAATAAAATTTGTCTAACATATTGAAAATTGCCAATTGCGCTTATTTTAATACATCATAAAATCCGACTGCATAACAACTGTAATATGACGCGTGATTTGAGACTTTCCAAATTAAAATACGATTAGTGATAAGATCGAACTGCTTAGTAGTTAAAAGTTACATTACCAGCCTTGTTATCGTCGGTAAAACATGTATTTATTATTATTCGTCCAGTTATCAAAGTGTATGTTGTTCACTAGGGAATATGATGTTCTGTATTATCGACTGATGCACTAGAAACTGATCGCAGCGCTAACGAGCATATACGATGAAGTTAGAATCGTATAACTTATTATCTTCACTGAACAATGTTATCAATTAGTTTATTCATTTTTTATAATTTCAATGCTTCGTAAATTATATTCTTTATTTTTAAGAAATTAGCTGTATTCGCCAAGTATTTGGCATTGGGATTAATTTTTTCTTTGCGGCTTGCGGATTAACAATTTCTTAAAGCCCTACAATTAATGATATAATAAACGATTATAATAAATTAATATTGAAACATTATAAAAATATGAATATTGTTCCGAATGGTAAACTTTGAGCTGTAAAATCATATACAGACCTTACTACGCAGCTAAAGAACCGTGTGAAAAAAAACTTTTTTTTTTTTTGTAATTGTGTTTTACACATTATTGCAGTAGTACATATTTTGTCATCTATTTTCGGTATGCAAAAGAACTGCCGTCAACTCGAAGTTTCTCATTCGAAGCAACAGTTATAACCAACAATAATATTTAAATTCTAATTTTGACATAATTTTATAATAGGAAACAATAATTGTTATAATGTTTTAATTAGTATTACAAATGATTAAGGAAAATGTACTATTTTCCATTCAATAGTAATCAAAGTTTGCCTCTCTTTTTTGCTTAATTACAAAAAACATATAATAATACTATATTCTTTACAATTTTACGAAATATATAAGATACTTGATTAGCTTTAAGAAATAATAGTTATATTATTTTATAATTGAGCAACTCTCTTGTCATTAATAGCTTAGCTTACCTACAGTTTCTGATGTTTAAATAACGAGTACAATTCGTTATTCGTATAATCATATCGTTCCAAAATAATTAATTATCACGTTTACATGCAGGAATGACATAAATTATTAAATTGGTTTATATAGTAGAGTCGTTACATATTTTTTTCGATAGCGATGCGTGGCTGATAAAACCATAACACTATCTTTAATACTTAAAGCATATAGGTGATTCAACATCACATGATTTGGTTCTGGTAGAAGAGTTGGTTCACACTAAAAAAAAAAAAAAATATGTATCAATTATAATTTTCTTATAAACTAATACAGAATAATTTTTTTATGATTATAACATATATAATTTTTTATAATCACTCACAGATAATGGTGTATCTTTATTAAGAATAACTTGTAATAAATGTGGTGGTAAGATTGGTGGTCCAACCACTTTATCCCATGGTTTATGAGGTAGAATTTCTTGTCCATATTCAGTTTGAACACTGGTAGAAACACCTTCACTGTCTTTGGCAAGAGCTTGAAAAACTTCAAAGTCCGATTTTCTTACAGATACTAAATTATTCTTAGAACCTGTACCATTGTCAACTATTTTCTAAACAGACAATTTAATCATTATTTTAATCATTGTTCTTACAATAATAATAAATTTAAATTAATTAGTAGATTTATTTCTTACTAAACCAGGGTCATGCCTCCATTCTCCATCAACATAGAATTTATATTGATGTTCTCCTTCTGGTAAGTCAATAATAGTAACGAAATCACCATGACTTTTTACCATAGGTAATGTTTTCCATCCTGTGAATGTTCCACTGATATATACTTGCTTTCCACCACCTTCCCATTTGAAAACTGTAGGCAAAACTTTGCTATCTGTAACCTTTGTTCCTTCAGACACTGTATTTGATCTTGGACGTTGACCGCTAAAATTATCTCCTTCCTGTTGACCTGTCTATATAAAAAAGCAAATATATATTTTACGTTATAAAAAATTTATATTGATTGTTAAGTACTTTTGTATAATAAGGTTCTCCTTCTTCATGAGACGATTGAAAGACTAGCTTTTGATTAGGCTTTTTATCAAAAACAAATGCCTGTCCTTCCTTTCCTGGAGAAGGTGGCGCATGTTCTTTAGTATGACGATCTCTACCTGAAGTATGGCCATGACCTACTGTTTGATTACTCCCTGCATTTCCCATTGTTTTGCAGCAATGTCTCTAAGTACAAAAATTTATTTTTTTTTACTATTATAAAAAAGGATCATTTAAGAATTAAACGTTCTTTCTCTTTAAATATACTTAAATTAGTTAAAATAATTTCTTAAGTTTCTTACTTAGTAAACGAAGTAACGCTGATAAATCTCGATAATTTATTTTTCATATGACTCTGCAATTTACAACGTAAATTATTGAAAAAGTAGAAAGTATGTAAGTGCGACTGCGTACGATAAAACCCAAAGAAAAGTTGTTAGTAGTAGTGAGTAAATCTAACGTTTTTGATGCAGATAGTAGGCGGGAAATATGAACTGAATTCATTTCTGTTCTATCTAGTTTTGTATATGTTTACTATTAAATTAATATTAAATGACATTGTAAAAATCTGATATCCTTAATATTTCATATATTAAATATATTGTGTCCATGATTTATATATATAAAACATTTTGTCAGTAATTAACATTCCAACTGTAAAATAAGGATAATAAATGTTCATGCATTATTTTTAAACATTAATAAAAAAAATTATAAGTACTTGAATATCAAAAAATAATTAATATTTATAATAATTATATGATATTAGCATAACAAGATATTAAGCGCCTATACCAACTGATAAAGTAGAGAATGGAATAAAATTACCAAGAATAATTTTTTTCGTTATCAATTGCGTGGGTTGATAACGAGAAAATAAAAATTCCGAAAGATGTCACCACTGAAGTGCAATCGATCGAACATACCTGAAGATTACCGAGATTTGCCGAAGATACCCGAGCCGTTTGAAATTTATATTTCTTTTTATGATCTTTTTTATTAGATTATTACGCGTACCTTAAAAATCATTGTTACGAGGACCATCCTACATATGTATGGGGTTATAACATAAATAAGTTCATTTACCAATATAAATAAACATGTTCAATTCTAAGAATAAAAATTAAATATGACAACTTATAAATATTACGACGCAATATATTGCAAGTGATGTTTAATTAATTTAATTTTTCTTTTTACGAACTCATCATTATGCTATAAATTATAAAATCCTATACATATCTTTATCGTTTAAATGTTAAGTAATGATATTCCTAAATTTAATAAATAATCTCTCTCTCTCTCTCTCTATATATATATATATATATATATATATATATATATACATGTGTATGTGTATATATAAATGTATATACACATACATATAAAACAAATTCACATTAAGATTTTTTTACTTTTAAGAAACCAGCCGTATTTGAGAAGTATTTGGCATTGGCTTCATTTACTTTTTTCTCTGCAGCTTGTGGATTAACAATTTCCAAACCCTATAATAAATAATACAACACAATAAATGATTATAAAGAATTATATAACATAATATAATGTTAGAATAATTGGAAAATTTTACCTGTAATGGTGTAAATGCTACGCTTGAAGCTGTTCCAGAAACTTGTTTTTTAACAGTTGTACTTCCACCCCACTGTTGTTGTTTTTGTAAATTCTTTTGTAAAGTCTTTGAAATTCGTACTTTTGTTTTTTCATCGACTTGTGGTAATCTAATGCGTCCTGTCCCTGCCTTTCCAATTGTACCTCTTGAATACCCGAGATCTTCTTGATAAGCATCATTCTCTATATCTGCAAAATTCATTCTATTTGCATATTTTCTAAATTCCGTAATCGCATAACGTTCCTTCATTTTTCGAACACGTTTGCCACCACGCTTCTTTCTGCTTGGGTCAATTGGTTTTGGTAAAGGTTTCACAAATTTGACAGGAGGTGGTTCTTGTAATTTATCTAATTTCTTTTCTATTTCATCGCGGAATAATTGCCCAATATGACCATCTGTACTTTCGTGAAAAGCATCTACACGAGCAGCTAATGTACCTTTTGCTGCAACAAGTCTAGCTGCTTTCCTACGTAAATCCTGAAATAGTTTCATTGTTTATATATATATTACATAACTTCTATAAAAAAGATCTGCTTATAACAATCTTCTATATACTCACAGGTGGTGTTTCTTGAACAATTTCAGAATAATATATAAATCCTGTATGAGGTAGACTTGTCATTTGAGAAAAACCAGAAAGTGTTGTTCTCTGAGATCCTAAAACTAATACATTGCAAGCTGGCATTTTGGACAACTTTGTCAAACCTCCAGCAACACCTAATAAACCATGTAGATATGTTAAGTTCTCAAAAGATAATGTTAAAATTATGAGTTATATTAACATAAACATACCCATAATTTTTGCAGCTGTAGATGCTCCTACTATTACAGAAAGATTTGGTGCTATAAAAGCCATTCTACTTTCTACATATTCCAATATCTTTGATTTACAATTATTTAATTCGACTGCCATATCACAGGCTTCGCATATGGCTTCCCTTTCTTCTTCGCTTAGTAATTGCCTGTGATACAATATAATAACAAAAATGTGATTACAATTATAAGAATTTGAAAATAATAAAAGTATCTAATATAGATAAACTATTCACCCTTGTGTTGTAGAAGCTGTGACTGATACAACCATTATAGTAGCTTGTGTAAGATATTGCTGTAAAGTTTCATTATTTTTTGCTTTATCCAAATCATTTCCAAGTTCTCTTACAGTCATGACGTATTCCAACGGTCCTACTACCAATGATTCAAGTTCTGGAAATCTTTTTGAATATTTATCTCTTGTAAACCGATGTATTGTAGCTACATAAAACAAAAATAAAAGTATGAATGAGGAAATATATCAAAAAATTTATTAATAAGATCAATTTGCTAACACTATTCATTTGAACAAATGAGTTACCTATTTCATTATCTATATCAACTGCCATATTATTTGCTTCAACAATCAATTGATATTCCGGATCAGATTCCACAGGGCCTATGATATCTGCTGACTTCCTAGATACTTTACTATATTTTTCTATTTCAAACATTGTCTTTTTCAACTCCTCAGAATCACGAAGTTTTGCTAATTCTCTCACCGATGCAACTTTTACTTCTATAATAAAAACAAATTGATAAAAGCTATAGACATATAAAGTATGTAAACAATTATATACGATGGAAATTAAAAACTAACCTTCTTCGATAGATTTGGAAATACTTGGTGGAATAAAATCTGGTTCCGGTTCTTCCACCATACGCTCAGAATCATCATTTTCTTCTAAATCTGCTAATAATTCGTCAGCAAGAGACATTTTTATTATTTAATTATGCAATTGTTTATCTTTAAATTATGTATTTCAATCAAGCGTTCAACTCGTTAGCACTGGTAAACTAACACTAGATGTCAGCAAAGTCGAAAGTAACATGGAGATTTCCTCCAATCAGAATTAAGCATAGTAATGTGGCATTACACATTAAACATATAAAAATTATTTAAATATAATTCTCGTCTTGTTTCGCTTCTTTATTCGTTACTTATATTTCAATCAATAATTTTACTAATTATTGATTTGTTAAGTCATAATATCAATTGTTTGTTGAAGTCAATAATACGGTGGTAGTCGATATAAATAATGAAATATGTAACTTGCCTGTATAAACGAACAGCATTTGCAAATTAATCAGTTTTCTAATATTTTTTCTTATTCATTCTTCTAATTTTATATTTTATTTACATAGCCAGAGTCATTGTAACAAGAAATTAGTATACACCATTCATATTGCGATCTCGATAAATTTTTTTTTTTTTTTTTTTTTTTTTTAATGAAAAATATTGATCTTTTGATCGATTAAATAAAACAACACGTTGCTCCGAATTTCGTCTGATATAAATAATTGTCTTCTAAAAAACGTTCTTTTCGTATTTACACTTTTACGAAAGTTTTTTCCTGCACTGTACACTGTTATTACCGAACAATCAACGCCGCGTTCGAATTATATTGCTAATGCGCATACGCAATTTTTCGAGAGTTATTATTGCGATTCTCGATCTCGATTATGATCATTTTCGATATATGCAATCGATAAGGCATTATGCTTTCGATAGTGTATTACAGTAAATATATAAATTTTTATACTTTGGTTGTATTGCATTTAGAATTGCATAATAAAAATTAATATATCTTATTATGTAATATATGGAATGTTCATTTTCATATTAATAATAATTTTTCAGATTTAACGCTTAGGATATAAATATATTCTTCATTTATCAGAATAAGATAGTTATAGTACTGAGTGGACTTATTAAATATATATATATGTACTAGAATTGAATTAATATTAAAACTTTTTTTTCTGCTTCTCTTAGCTTCGTCAAAAAAATACAGTAAATATATAAAATATAAAAGAGAATATGCTATATATAAAATAAATTTAAATTATTATTATTACAAAAATATCTAAAGATACAAACCCTTAAAAATAATCCATAATCTAGTAATAATACTATTGGAAACTCTAATTATAGAAATCATGCCTTATGTACTTGTAACATGTAATCAATATATAAAAATAGTCATTTTCAATAATACTTTCTTATATACATAATGCTTTGTAGTAGTAATAACGTTAATTATCCATAAAGTATTTAGAATATGTTTCCTCAAGATGCAGATACAATATTACATCGTAAGAAGATGATAGTTTAGAAACTTTTTGTTTGCTTAATTCGATTAAAATCTCGGCGTGTTACAGGATATATCATTTGGAGCAACGTTTGTTTGTTTTGATAAACTTTCAGCATTTTCAAATTCCAATATTCTCTTTTCGAGCTCTTTTATTCGTCGACATCGTGAGCGACACAATTGTTTCATGAAAGATTTTTCTTTTTCTAATTTCTGTATTTGTATGTGTTCCTGTGTAAAAGATAATTAAACATATTTATTTTACTTAATGTTATAAAAAATATTATGAAAGAATAAATACAAAATAGATATTCATAGTTATCATAAAAAATTATTACTTACATCAATAATTCCACTACTGGTTCCACAAAACTGTATCTTGTTAGTTGGTATAGTTTGAACATATTGATTTTTTGTATTAATATATCGATTTTTACATATGTAACATTCTTTCATATTAATGTCACTCATAACATGCCTAAGTTTTTTTATTTCACCTTCAAGTTGAATATTCTGAAAAAAACAGAAAACAAGGAAAGAAAAAAAATATATAAGTATTTTAAATCCATTTTAGATTTGTGAAATTTCATTTATCACCTATTAAAAAATGTATATACCTTATTTTTAAAAGCTAACACATTTTCTTCCAAATCTTTACATTTTTTCTGATATGGAAAACTTTCTCTTTGTATTTGTAATTGTAATGATGCAATCCTTCCATTTTTAGATACCAAATCGTGTTCTAGCTCTTGTATCTGTTTCTTCAAATTTGCAAGTTTATCATTATTGCTCTCTTCATTCATACTATACTCAACATTACAGTTTAATTGGTCTTTTGGTTGAAGTACTCCATGTCTAATACATTCTTGTTCATCAATTTCATCATTGAAATCAAACATCTTTGATTTGTCAGTTATTTTAGTTTGCAACGTTATGTGTGACTTATTTACACCATCAAACTTTGTAAGTTCATCTTGTAACTTCTTGTTTTCTTCCTTTAAGATATTTATTTGAGACTTCAACTTATCACCAGAAACATCATCATCAAAATATGAATATATCTTTTCTGTCAATTTCTCGTTTTCTCGTATCAATTCTTCTGCTTCTTCGTCTAATTCTTGATTTTTTCTTCTCAATTCTTCAAATTGATTTATATAATGTTTCAAGTCTTCTTCCTTTTGACATAATAATATCTTGTTTTCGTCTAATTCAAGTGTAATTTTAGTTTTTTCATTTAAAAGAGTATCATACTGTTCCTGTAGCGTATGCGTGTTTTGTTTTTTCTCATCTGACAATAATTCTTTCATTTTTGTATTCTCTTCAAGTAAAGATTCATGTCGTTCCTTTGCAGTTAACAATTCTTCTAATAAATGATTTTTCTTATCCTTCAATTCTGTTATACAATTATAAGCACCATCTAAATTATTCTGTAACACTTTATTTTGTTCCAGTAAATCTTCTATGTTCGTTTCTAGTTTCATTTTACTATTACTGTTCCTAAGTTTTTGTTCCAATTTTATATTTTTTTGTTCTAATTGACTATATTGTTCTTTTAATGTATCTAATTCTGTAAGTAAAATAATGTTTTCGTTACGTAAATTTGCCAATTGTTTATTTAATTCTGCATATTTAACGTTTTCTAAATTTAGTGTCTCCTTCATATTTGTCAGATGCATTTCATTGTCTACTTTCAAGTTTTCTAATTCTG